>NC_041711.1:28057708-28241210 GCF_900700375.1 Denticeps clupeoides | reverse complement strand
TTGAATAGCTTGTTTAGGCACTGACTGCAGCACAGGCAGTGCTATTTAGATGAGCACCAATAAATCTCTCCCCAACGTTATGAACCATGCACCAGGATTAGGCTCAAGAATTTCAAGTCATTTATGTCTCTCATGGATTTTTTTGTCTAGATTTATATCTGTGGTTGAAGAGCTTGTGCATTTTTGAAAATGTACATGTATGGAATTTATTACCTTTCTATTTTAAAATGGTGTACAGTGGACAGTATTAACAAACAACTCTCAGGTCATGTGCACACCTCTGAAGTGGGGTATCTAAAAGATATTCCCTGATTTACCAAGTCTCTTCAGGGAGTGAAGTCTCCTTTCCTCCTGCCGTATGATGAGTCTTTCCTTAATTAAAACTCCACTCAACCATTGCTGTAACGGCCCCTTAATTACACAACATTTCCCCATGAGTGATAGCGCAGCAGGGCCAGTCTGAGACTGCAGAGAGATGAAGACTGATACCCCCATCTCTATTTCAGGGGAGGACCGGGCCTCCATGCCAGGCCTGCGTTATGGAAAATGTGTGGGAAGATTCTCTGCAGTGGGTTGCTGAGGTCTCAGAGGGATTGTGTAACAATAGCACTCATACAAACACACACACACATTATCTCTCTAACCTGAACTCTAAATCTTCTGGATATCATGGTCACACACTGTACCACTTTGCTCATTCTGATACTGTACTAATACATCCACGAGGCCAACTTGAAAACATTTAAAAAGTGGAATGACCTTAATAAGAAACAGCGATCTAACGTGGCCTAAAATGAGAATGTACACAGGCCAGCAAGCAGGGTTTGCCAGAACTTGAGTGAAACTGTGCCGACAGTCTACAACAACAAAAATGTACAAGAAAAATGACATTTACATCAGAGAACCAGAGAACCCAGATCCGCAGAAATATATCGTGTATAGGCCACACAAATCCATTTAGGCTTCTTCCTTTCCCGAAATCAATTTTGAGAGCCTCATACAACATAGAAAAAGAGCTTCAGTGTATCCTCTGTGTCAGCACACTCTACACTCACACGCAGAGTGCACAGCCAATCAGCTTACTCCAATCACAGCATCAGTAGAACGTGAGTGGCTGCTGATGACATCATTACTAGTGTGTATACGTCGCCATTGGTAAGGGGATTGCTCCACCCCACCGCCAGAAGCAGCCTCGGGGCTGTAGTTTTGCATTTGTCTTTTCTCTGTGTTAGCGACTCTGTCTCGTCTTCTCCCAGAATGTCATTTCTATGACACGACAGATAAATAAATTTAATATGAGCAAGAGCGACAGCACAAAGATATGTGCAGGCATGCACATACCCGCATACGTTAAACCACAGATGTGCCTTCTGTTCTATAATCCGTCTTTGATACTGAAGCTCGCTTGCAGTTTCCCGTAGACACTGAATGGCCACACGTAACCCTCTCAGATAAAGATGCTGGTCTGTGCCCTCAGAGCAGCGCAGGCTGATAAACACGGGGAAGCCGTCATGGTCGAGGTGTGATGGACAGGGACAGGGTTGCCAGGCGATGGGGTCTGAGAGAACGTATCAGCAGGGACCCGCAGCAGACCATCTGTTCCTGACGGGAGCTCTTCTCAGCGGGCCAAACACAATCAGCGCATTGTCATGTGTGAAAAGGCTTAGGCCAAAGACAAAGCCGTGCAATAAAAGTGATGAGACAACACACATGATCAGCATGGCACCACCAACCATTCACACCAATCAGCCACAACAGTAAACCCGCCGCCTAATAGTCTGAAGAAAACAGCTTTGATTTTTTGAGTTATGGACCGCACCAACATATTAGCAACAGATTGTTCAAGTCCATTAAGGTGTGAGGTGGGCCCTCCATGCCACAGATTTTCCATCGCATCCTGCATAAGCTCGAATGGATACTGCAATGAACTTACGGGCTTAAAACCAGCACGAAAAGTCTGTCTGCATTCAACAGGTTCATTCATACAGAGAAAGAACACATCCTCGGGCGTCTTCATCACACTTCAGCACACGAACTTCCCCCGAGCTGTCTAGCCGGGAGTCTAATGAGATACACTTCGCACACCGCTTTACAACTGACCCAGTCTTCTAAGGCGTTCTACTGCTTTGATAGCGGGACAGATTTCATAATCTATGGATATAACAAAATGTTTTATCCTGATTCCCAACCTGACATGTCAAATTAATAATATTTATTCTGAAAACATAGTACAATTTTTTTTTAAATGTTTTCGAAGGCCAGATCTATATTCATATATATTTATAGATATTATGCCTGCATGTGCTGTATACTACTGCTACTAATGCAACTAATAAGAATAATAACCAATAATAAATGTTATTATTATAAAATAATAAATCATATATAATTGCAAATATATAAGGCTAACCAATACAATGTCAATGGATTGGATATTGGATCTTTAAGTTTCAGTGGCAGGTGTGTATTCATCCTTCTAGCTGTCCAATGACCTTCATCATTTACCCGTTAGTCTCCTCATTATTATCGGGTCTCACCTTCAAGTTCTTTACTTTTGTCGCCACCTTGTGGCCACATTTGAGAACAACCAGCAGATCCCAGCAGATCTATTTTTTTTATTTAAGACATACAGTACAAGCCAAAAGTTTGGACACACTTTATCATTCAATGTGTTTTCTTTATATTCATGACCATTTACATTGGTAGATTCTCACTGAAGGCATCAAAACTATGAATGAACACATGTGGAGTTATGTACTTAACAATAAATCACTTAACAATCACTTTACACTTACACAAATATAAGGTGAAATAACTGAAAACGTGTTTTATATTCTAGTTTCTTCAAAATAGCCGCCCTTTGCTCTGATAACTCTTGGCATTCTCTCGATGAGCTTCAAGAGGTCGTCACCTGAAATGCTTTTCCAACAGTCTTGAAGGAGTTCCCAGAGGTGTTTAGCACTTGTTGGCCCCTTTACCTTCACTCTGCGGTCCAGCTCACCCCAAACATCTCGATTGGGTTCAGGTCCGGTGACTGTGGAGGTCAGGTCTCCACTTTTTGTTAAGTACATAACTCCACATGTGTTCATTCATAGTTTTGATGCCTCCAGTGAGAATCTACCATGTAAATGGTCATGAAAATAAAGAAAATACATTGAATGAGAAGGTGTGTCCAAACTTTTGGCCTGTACTGTGCGTATTCAATATGTTAAATCCTCAAAATAGTAGAAACGTAGAGACGAAACCTTTTAGAAATGTGCCCACGCCAATGATCTGTCCACGGTGAGCAAAACTGTGGAGAAAACAGAAGAATTATGAACACAGCAATTTAAAAACGCGCGTCGTCCTCTTCTGCCCCGCGTTCAGTCACCAGACAGGTGATGTCCCCTCGCCAAGACGCCACCAGGGGCGCGTCGCCGACCCCCCTCCATCGCTGGATGTGGACGCGCACCGGGAAAGTGTTGCGCAATGGCGCGGAGCGTGTTTTGCAGATTTGTGGGGGCGAAGTCGGAGTAGAAGCACTTCTTCCATACGCAGGGAGCAGTGAGGTTCCACGTTCTTAACTCAAACTTTACAAAGAGGCAACGCATTGGGTATTATTATAGTATATTAATTTAGAATGGTCCACCAGCTCTACAACATTTAAATCCAAAATACAATCTAAGAGTTGTGTTGGTCGGGGTTGACTGTTGCAGACAAAAAGTTCTACATGAAAACCAAGGTAAGATCTGTGTCTTTCACATATATTTCACTTATATCCCTTACATTAATTTAATTTAACATTTTTTCTTTTTTTATTAACAACCTTCTTGATTCGTCTGTGCTATTGTATTCTTGACAATATTGTGTGTATGTGTGTGTGTGTACATATATATATATATAAAACCATAAGTGTTACATGCTAATGAGAGGGTGTGTTTTTCATGCTGATTCACCAGATGTGCTGCATACCTGTTTGAAATATAAGGTTAGCCATTTCCCTCCAGAAATATGCATTTTAAGGATTATTCCCAGGCAGCCCTGTCATTAAACATTTTACAATAAAAAAAAAAACATTTCTTTCTTACTATTAGGCCCCCAGGCCAGTATAAAATGGCTAAAGGCGTGCTCCTGTACTTTTTTCTGCTGGGTCTTTTACCTGGGATTAGCGGCCAGGAGAGGGTGCCTGGAAGATATGGAGAAGGTGGTGAGCAACTCATTATGTTACATGTGTGCCTTACGATTATTTCTGTTTGTTTCTGGCATCCATGTTACTTTTTTGGTTTGGTTTTTGATCTGGAGTTCTTTACATGCTTTGATGACAGATGCGCCCCCCTGGGATTCTTTCCCCCCCTTTGATGTGTCTGTTCTCAGGCCATGTGTGTGCACTGGATATTGCATTCATCTTGGACAGCTCGGAGAGTGCTAAACTGCTGCTGTTTGGGAGTGAGAAGACCTTTGTCAACTCTTTCAGCCAGAAGGTCACGCAGATGAAGCTGGGTGACTGGGAACTGAGGATCCGCCTGGCAGCCATTCAGTACAGCAGCATTGTTTTTGTGGACCACAAATTCAGCGACTGGAAGAACCTTGATGAATTCCTTAAGCGGCTTGGTGACATGGTTTACATCGGCCAAGGGACCTACACCACCTATGCGATCACCAATGCCACCCAGCTGTTCCATCAAGAAACCAGGCCTGACAGTGTGAGGGTGGCTCTTCTCATGACAGATGGCCAAGATCATCCCAGGAATCCTGACGTTATCAGTGCAGCAGCAGAGGCCAAGAGTAGCAACATAAAGATCTTCACAATAGGATTAACCGACGTAGCACAGCAGACCCAGGCCAGAGCCAAACTTCGGGCCATTGCCAGCGCTCCAGCCCAGCAATTTGTACACAGCCTCAGAGAAGCCAGACTGGAGGAGACCCTCCTTCAGGAAATTGTAAGTTTTTTGACCATGTAATGACCTTTACACATGGCATCAGTTACCATTGTGACCATTAAAGAGACATT
Source organism: Denticeps clupeoides (assembly GCF_900700375.1). Lineage (NCBI taxonomy): Eukaryota > Metazoa > Chordata > Actinopteri > Clupeiformes > Denticipitidae > Denticeps > Denticeps clupeoides. The sequence continues at coordinate 28,236,220 of NC_041711.1, read as the reverse complement.
AATACAAAAATGTTGTCCAGCATGAACTACAATCAGTATTATATTTGTCAGATCACAAATAAACAGAGTACAAGAAATATTTAGCAGTTTTATGCAAATTACTGGTTCAGATGATGCAACTAAAAATGCTACGGTACTGCGTGTGTTTAAATATTTTCATGTGGTGATTCCGTTGCTTGTTGTACCTGTGTTTGAACAAAAGTATCACTCCTTCGCTGTTGGTCTCGATCTATGTGAAAGGATTTTCTCTGGCTAGGATGAATTTCGTATTTGTCTCATAGGTCACACCCACACAGGAAGTAAACAAAACTCAGCTGTGTTAATGATGTAAATATGCATAACATGTCAAATGGGTCTCATCAGCAAGAACGATGAGTCAGCGTACAGAGAGGAGATGGTGCAAGATCAGCAATCTATTTCTGAACGTGGACAAAACGAAGGAGATGATTGTTAACTTCAGAAGACGACAAAGGGACCACTCTCCACTGAACATCGACGGTTCTTGTGTGGAGATTGTTCCTCGGTGTTCATTTAGAGGAGAACCTCTCCTGGAATCTCAACACCAGCTCAACAGCCAGGAAAGCCCAGCAGCGTCTCTGCTTCCTGAGGAGGCTGAGGAAAGCCAGTCTCCCACCACCCATCTCATTTCCTTCTATAGAGGGACAATTAAGAGCATTCTGACCAGCTACATTACTGCATTACTGGTTCGGGAACTCAACCATATCCTACAGCGGTTAGTGAGGACAGCTGAGAAGATCATCGGAGTCTCTCTCCATGTTGGACATTTACCACACACACTGCATCTGAAAAGCCACCGGCATTGTGAAGGACTCTACACACCCCTCACATGCACTCTTCACCCTCCTACCATCTGGAAAAAAGCATTCAGACCCTCACTCCCAGACTCTGCAACAGCTTCATCCCACCCCTTTCATCCAACCTCCTCCAAAGACTCACCCCTTTGGACTGACATACACACACACACACACACACTACCTCTGTCATATTGTTTTATTATCTATATGTAATATAATCTATTCATGCATCCCATTAATGCACTGTTCCATTTTGCACATATAGTAAATAAATTCGCACATTTATTTATCATTCATTTCACTAGTTTAGCGCTGTCTGTCTTATTGTTGTCTATGGGGCAGTGGTGGCCTAGCGGTTAAGGAAGCGGCCCCGTAATCACAAGGTTGCCGGTTCGAATCCCGATCCGCCAAGGTGCCACTGAGGTGCCACTGAGCAAAGCACCGTCCGCAAACACTGCTCCCCGGGCGCCTGTCATGGCTGCCCACTGCTCACTCAGGGTGATGGGTTAAATGCAGAGGCCAAATTTCACTGTGTGCACCGTGTGCTGTGCTGTTGTGTATCACATGTGACTTTCACTTTCATGTTTTTTGTTAAATGTAATTCTTGCACTGCCTGTGTCCCCTGTTTGCACTTTCTGCCGCTCAGTTTGTCTGTGTCACACACGTGCACTTTGTAACTTTAGTCAGTATGTAACTTTGTCTAACTGTTCAAATGTTACATTTAGCACCAGGTTCCGGAGAAACGTTGTTTCCTTTCACTATGTACTGTCTAACATGTGTATAGCTGAAATGACAATAAAGCTCAACTTCAAATATGTATAAATGATTTAAGCCTTGTGTGTCCATGGGATGGGATCTGGTCTTAGGAATAGCCAGTGAGTGCTGGAGTGAATTCATGAATTTTGTAATATGCTGTATAGTATCATTTAAATCTCCACTTGGGCCATGTAATTTATAATGTCATTGTTATGACTATTTAGATTTGCTTTAGGGTGGTAGTAGCCTAGTGGGTAACACACTCGCCTATGAACCAGAAGACCCAGGTTCAAATCCCACTTACAACTATTGTGTGGGATTTGGGATAATGGCATCTGATAAATGCTGTAAATGTAAATGTAAATTGTCTTAGGGGCAGTGGTGGCCTAGCGGATAAGGAAACGGCCCCGTAATCAGAAGGTTGCTGGTTCCAATCCCAAGGTGCCACTGAGCAAAGCACCGTCCCCACACACTGCTCCTTGGGCGCCTGTCATGGCTGCCCACTGCTTACCAAGGGTGATGGGTTAAAAGCAGAGGACACATTTCGTTGTGATGTACTGCAGTGTAACACAATGACAATCACTTCACTTTCACTTTATTGTCTACTTACAATTGTCTTACCTTACAATTGGTTTAATGTTGTAATACATTTGTTCTTTACTTTTTGTCTTCCAGAGTGCACTTGCTCTTGAAGAGGTAAGAATCTGTCTTTCACAATACATATTTGTGCAACTGTAACTGTTCTGCAAATGTACAACTGAAAACACTGAAAATAAAAGTGCATCCATGCACTAGTATTATATTAACTGCTTTTAAAATCTCCTTACACATTAGTGCCCAAAGCGACTGCCACCTGTGTGCCCATGTGAGAAGGGAGAGAGAGGTCTGCCAGGATACACAGTGAGTTCCTGATTACAAAATCATGTATTTTCACTATGCGAAATACTTCTGAAGCTCACCACTATCATTGACTGTTTAGGGCCCGAAGGGGGAGCCTGGATTTGATGGATTAGCAGGTGCCAAAGGGTCAAAGGTGAGTTTAGACAGATTTCAGTCTTGCAGGTTTATGATTCAAATGTAATTATTATATAATTGTAATAATTATACAAATGTAATTATTAAAAGTTAATTACTTGTATGATGTACTATAAAATAGATTCATAATGTTTATTGAACAACAACTCACTTTTTCAAAAGGGAGAACATGGTTTGGATGGACGCCATGGACTGGATGGTGTTGAGGTAGAGCATTTTATTGACATTATTTACTAGAGACAAGGTATTTGTATCAGGTAGTTCAACAAATTAACACATTTTTCAGGGTTTTATACTTAATTACCTTTTTGGCTCTTATTCCTGTACAGGGTAGACCGGGCTATAAGGGTGACAAGGTGAGACATTTTGGAAATGCAGCAGTGGCTGGTTGTTTCAGTCCCATCTGACACAGGGTACAGTATTCATGTATTACTGGGTGGCACAGCAGGCTGACATCTCTGATGTTCTGCAGGGCGAGAGAGGCGATTGTGGAGCTCCTGGGTTTAAAGGTGATAAGGTAAGTATGTTCTCCAGTGTCTTCACATTACACAAATTCTTGACTGCCATTTATTATATTGGAACCTAATTTATAATTATAATGATATTTACAGGGAACATTGGGATTTCAAGGGCCAAGAGGACCAAGAGGACTGCAGGCACAGTATTACCATCTCAGTAAAAATATTGCTCTTTGATTGGATGAGCTGTATAGAACAACTCCCCCCCTTGGTGCTCTGATGGAATGTGAATTAGGGATTAGGTCTGATCCTGATTTCTGCATGCATAATTGCACAGGGCATCTAGGCTTGCTGGATGATTTTGTACAGCAGGCAAATTTTGTGGCACAAGAAATAATGTACTTTAATAATAATAATTTTATTTACCTACATGAAAAACAACTAGAATAAAGAATAGGCAACTGGCAAAACATATCAAATATAAAATACATGATCTGTAGAGATCCACAAGTGCTAAAAGTCAGCAGCTACAGCTTCACTGACATTTAGATATAACAAATGGCAAAATTATCAGATCCTACTACAAGTGTAGAACAAGGTACATTTGACAATTGCTTGTCCAAGTGGATTTTCTGCTCTAATCAAACGAAAAGCAGTTTGAACGTATGCATTTGCATCTGGTTAAAGGGTCATCTGAATGTATAGACTATTTAGATTTGAAATAGCACACATATTTCACACAGCAACTCACATTAGTGAAATATATACATTTTATTTTGAACGGTATTTTTTTTTCTACAGGGTGTGAATGGACCCCCTGGGGACCAAGGCCCAGAAGGACTTTTAGGACCAAAAGTAAGGCCGTTGTTTTCAAGTAAATCTCAAGAAAACATATTTCTGGATGTCGCTGTGCATAGTTTCCCAGAATAGCTATGAGATGACCTTTTTAAATGCCTGTTTAAATGCCTGGTTTTCATTCTTAGATGAAAAAAGAAGGAATTGTGTGACAAAACTGAATGTGATTTCTTTGTTGGTATTAAAAAACAGACTCATTGACGTCCAGACCCAAAAGCTGAATCTGTATACTGTCTGTTGTCATGTGGGAACATTATGTGACTGATTCTGATTTAGACACACCCCATAAAATTGTTTGTTTGTTAAATTCAGCATTATTATTGTGTTTAATGTCTGATTAAAAAAAATTAAATCGTAGTGTATTAAACATATGAGCATAGATCATAGTTTCATAAAATCTGCATCGCTGTTACTACACTCTACAGCCATAACACTAGCACCACCAAAACAGCTCTGACCAGTTGACCATAAGAGACACATATGCAGTAAACCATCAATGTAAAAGAAAAAAATTATTCTTCAGATCAGGACACATTCTTATATTGCAGGCATATTGTAGGTCAGAACTGGTCCCCTGACTGATCTGCAACCGCTCAGGCCTATATGCAGCAACCAAGATGTACTGTGTGGTGTGACACCTTTCAGTCAGGTCCAGCATTACCATTTTCAACTGCCTGTGAACCTGCCACCAGTTTTCCTGGTGACAGGACTATATGCCATTGTAATGCAATCAATGTTATTCACTTCACCTGTCAGTGGGCATGATTTTATGGCTCATTCATGTATGGATGGTTAATTATTTTTAATACATTTACAAAATCAAAGGGGGACAGAGGAACTCAGGGTGCTCCAGGACCACAAGGAGATGCAGGTGTTGGATATCCTGGTCAAAAGGTAAGACAATCGAAAGATCTGCAATCTAGATGAATGGATGATGCTAAATGAAATGGTTTTTGTGTATTTGTTTTCATTGAAAAGCCTTATGTGTTTATTTATTTATGCTTTAATACTGAGCACTTTTGCTGCTGTCCCCCATTCCTGTGCAGGACACCATTAGCGCCCTCTGCCTTACAGCCCCTCCTTGTCATGTCAACACATCATGATATCTTTCACATCCCCCCACGACGAGTCCCCCCCTCCCTGATTATTAGGGTTTGTGTCTGTATGTCGTGTCACTTTGTAGCTGCGGGCTCCCTGGTAAGTCCCATTCCCATAGTGTGCACCTTGCGTTACCTTTCTTAGACTTCCGGGTTGTGGGTACCTCATCATGTTTCCTTCCCCGATCCCTTCAGCACAGATAGGGATCATCACTAGTGTAACAAGTGTCAGGTGCAGCTTGTTATGTCTCATCCGGTTCCTTGTGTGATCTGGATTCTTCAGAACTGATCTCCAACTCACTGAGGTGGTCCCCATAGCTGACTGGTTTGTGCTGTGTGCTGGGTAGTAGTAGCCTTGTGGGTAACACACTCGCCTGCGTGTGGAGACCCAGGTTCAAATCCCACTTACTACCATTGTGTCCCTGAGCAAGACACTTAACCCTAAATTGCTCCAGGGGGACTGTCCCTGTAACTACTGTAAGTCGCTCTGGATAAGGGCGTCTGATAAATGCTGTAAAGTGTATATCTAAGGTTTGTGATTGTGCCATACAGGACCATACAGGATCCGGGGTCACCAGTGAACTGGGACGTTTGTTCTCACCGCCTGCAAATTGTAGCACTTGTGAAAGCGGCCTAGCAGGCTGCTGTGTTGGCAGCTTTTCATGACCCCAGTTGCAGCACCAGAGGGGGATTTATTCTGCTTATTGACTCTTTTGTGTTACCTAAATAAATCTTTAATTCTTCAGCCTCGGCATCCATCGTCTCTCCTAACACCTCAGTTGTGACAATATCTCTGATCTAATGTGAAATTGACCATACAAATGTCTTTTTCTCTATCGTTACCTTCCTGGGTGCACGCGTTGCCTCTACCTACATACATACATTTACATACATTTACAGCATTTATCAGACGCCCTTATCCAGAGCGACTTACAATCAGTAGTTACAGGGACAGTCTCCCTGGAGCAATTTAGGGTTAAGTGTCTTGCTCAGGGACACAATGGTAGTAAGTGGGATTCGAACCCGGGTCTTCTGGTTCTGTGTTACCCACTAGGCTACTACCACCCTGCCTAATTCCACCACCATGTTTGCCCAGTCCAGATATCGTTGATTTGTCAGTCAGTGTGAGAGCTGTTACTTGTTCTGCAGGCTGCTTCTGTATGAACCCAGGACATGTATGTCACATGCTTCTTGGCAAATTCAGTGCTGCATTCTGAAGAGATGAAGTTTCAATTGATACTGCAATGTCATTGCTGGAACATTTGCTACAGCTTAAAAAAAACTTGAATATTTATTTTTTGTTGTTCAGCATTAAGCCTTGATCCACATCACTTGAATGCATTTGGACAAAAACACCTTGAGGCCTGATACAGTTATGTGGAAAGGTGAATGTTGACCTGTTGACCTAGCCACACAGCATAGAAAATAAACAAAAATAAAATGGAAGGTCCCTGTACATTTTGGATACTATTTAACTGGACAAAAAACTACCAAAAATCCCAATTCCAGATGCTGTAGGAAATTCTTCAAGCACAGCTGTTGCAGATGGACTGCACAACCTGAACCTGTCTTCTAGGCTGTCTTTTCATTGCAACACAAAAAGGCTGTGCAATAGTCCATCAAAGGAGGAAAGGATGCTCACTTTTTCACCCACGAGATAGAAAACATCCAAATGCCTTTGTGGAACTTGTGAAAACTGTCTGCCAAGTTTAAACCTATTTTAAAATTGTTTATCTATATCTGCTGTCATCATTGTTTTATGATTGCCTCAGGGGGACAAAGGGATCCAGGGATTACCAGGACCAAATGGCCTCAGAGGAACAGGAGAACCAGGCCTGCCAGTAAGTGATTATGACCATAGTTATGCTTAAAGAAACTGGATATAAAGGATCTTTGGTGAATGTGTTGATTGGGTGAATTTTTAGGGTCCACCAGGGTTACCAGGAAAACAAGGAGTTCAAGGAGAGCCAGGTGAAGGTGAACCAGGACCCAAGGTAAATTCGGGACCATTGAATTTTCTGATATGCAAACATCTTAGAATAAAATATAACAATGCATTATTGTTTCAGGGTGAAAGAGGCTTTGAGGGCCCAAAGGGTGGCCGTGGTCCTTCTGGAGTTGGAATCAAAGGTCAACAGGTAAAATGGGCTAGAGTTCATCTGTAGCTGTCTTCCCATAAAATGGTCTTCTTCTTCTTGATAGTAAAGGTAACTTAGAGGTCTTCATTACTCCAGGGTAATGTAGGACCACCAGGAGCACCTGGACCATTAGGAGGCCCTGGCACAGGAATCCAAGGAGAAAAGGTACACAGAACAGTAGATGCAAAGAAGTGATCCATGGACTTGTAATGGCTCAGAATAAAATGGTAAATATTTTATGTCTGTAGGGAAACCAAGGGCCTATCGGCCCACCTGGTGTCAGAGGTCTACCTGGGTTAGGGTTAATTGGACCTAAGGTGAGGCTCGATATAATAGCATGTCACAGCTGTAATACATATCACCACCCTATATCTTCTTTTTAGGGAGAACAGGGGTTTGCTGGTGAACCTGGACTGCCAGGGGAAAGGGGTATTGGACCACCGGGACCTAAAGTAAGATGTTGATGTCTCATATTTTGGCTGAATGATTCAACAAATATTGGACAATCTGTCCACTTTTTTTGTCTTTGTTCTAGGGTGAGCATGGATTAGTAGGGCTGAATGGTCCTCCAGGTTCCCCAGGTGATGATGGATCCACAGGAACAAAGGTTCACATACTCTGCTGAACATTGCTGCAGTAGTATATATTTGTATATTTAGCCTTCAAGCTGAAATACAGGCTGATATATGAAATGCTATAAACTGTGCTTCTACATGTTTGAGAATAAAGTTTAATTCTATAATCAGGGAGAAATTGGTTTACCTGGACCTAGAGGACTAGATGGGCCACCTGGGCGAGGCCTACCTGGCGAAAAGGTAAATACTTGCTATGCTATACAATGAGAATAGCCATGAAAAGACATACCTGTCTGTTATGAGGTGTTATGAGGTTTCTACTTTAACTGTTGTGCAGGGAGAGCGAGGAGATCGGGGGGGCAGGGGACCACCAGGGACTGTTGGACCTCTAGGTTCCTCAGGGCCAAAGGTAGGTCAAGATGAACCCACTGCTAAAGGTACCCTATTATGAAAATTTCACTTTGTGAGATTATTTAACATCAATACGAGTTCCTCTAGCCTGTCTATAGTTATGCAGTGGCTAGAAATTGCGATCTGTATAAAGAGTGCTTTGGCCAATCTGCTTCAATCTGCTTCACCATTCAGAGAGGTCAGACGTCGAATTGGAATTTGTCCCCTTATGTCATCATAAGGGAAAGGTTACCTCCCTTTTCTCATGCTTCCGCCCAGAGAACTTCCCACCCTTCCCCTAAAAAAGTAACTCAATTGACCATCATGGCTTGAAAATGTGCAAAGCATTGTAATTGCCTGGTGATTGGATGTAAAAAGGAGCCTAAATGTTTTTTTTTCTGTAATTTCCGCAAATGCCCCCTCAACGTCTATAGACCGCTCTGGTCCTCGTCCTGGCTCTCTCCTCCTCATTTGCATTTAAAGCTATATAAACAGAAACAGCCCGTCCTGGGGAAATCTCATTGTGAGACTGGCCACCACGGCTGCACCATGGCTGAATTTCATAAGAGACTTCAGATACATTATTTGGGGACCACTAAGACCTATATAAAAATAATAAATAAATTGATAAATAAATAAATCAATAAATAGAAAGTGACATTGAATGGCACCCTATGACACCACATAGTCCTGATTACACATGATGTTGATGGTGAACCTGTTCTTGCTCAAATGCTTACCTACTGTCTATGTGTGAGTGTCTGCTAAAACAAAGTCTGGTCTATATTTGTTTAGGGAAACCAAGGAGTTCCAGGTCCACCAGGTTCAATCGGTCCACCAGGAAGGGGCATACCAGGTGCCAAGGTATTTTGACTATATGACAGAGCACTTTTTGCCAACGTTTTTTCTTTATCATTTGATCTCTTGTAATGTTCTGTAATTGTTGGTATGAATTGATACCCTTTGTTTCATTCTGATTACAAAACATTAGGACGCTTTCATTGCAATGTGCTATATGTGTGCTGGCAGGGCGATTCTGGTCCTGTTGGTCCAGTTGGGCCTATGGGAGAACCAGGAGTAGGGATTATTGGGCCAAAGGTAAGAGACATTTACATTTTTACATTTACTGCATTTATCAGACGCCCTTATCCAGAGCAACCTACAGTCAGTAGTTGCAGGGAGAGTCACCCTGGAGCAATTTAGGGTTAAGTGTCTTACTCATGGACACAATGGTAGTAAGTGGGATTTGAACCTGGGTCTTCTGGTTCATAGGCGAGTGTGTTAACCACTAGGCTACTTCCACCCACTAAGAGACCATCTCAATGGATACCAAGAGATATTCCACCTATGCACAGTAAATCTGTTCCTCACTTTACAGGGTGAGAGAGGAACCGCTGGCCCCACTGGATCACCTGGGGGGAAAGGGAATGGCTACCCTGGACCACCGGTACACCAGTAGTCTGAAACAGATATTTAATTACATTAATTTACAGTAGATATTATATGTTTAATAAGGACTGTGTTCTAGGGAGCACCAGGTATGCCTGGATTAACAGGAGAAGCTGGACCAGAGGGAAGAGGTCTACCTGGACCCAAGGGAAGGATCTACACATTACTTTAAAAAATATACAACCGGACATTACTTAAATGTTTGCTTTCTGCATAATTGGAATTTTTATCTAATTTTCTATCTAATTAAGAAAGCCTTTAAGTTTGGCTAAGTGATAGTTTCTTTAGCAAAATTGTGTGTTTTATTCATTTAGGTAGTTCAGCACTTTGGGCCAACTGCTAGTGCTTAAATGTGCCCTATAAATGAACTTAACTGCACTTGATTTGATTTCAGGGAGATCGTGGGGGACCAGGCCGTCCTGGACCAACTGGTTCACCTGGCACTGGCCAGATAGGTCCAAAGGTGGGTGACCTTTTAAATTAAAATGTTGTCCTCTCCTGGCTTTTCTGTACCACTGTTACTTTGGTGTTGTCCCGTGTAATAAGTGGTAAATGAATGAAGGAGCACTTAAATAACTGTTGTGTTGATTTTAGGGTTCCATTGGTCAGAATGGACCACCTGGTCCTCGGGGATGCCGGGAGAAGGTATCCAAGGGCCAAAGGTAACAGTCCTTCTAATTGTGTTTTGTGTGTACTGATTGTGTGTACACATATAAACTGCACTTTGCAATCCCTCAGAAATAGTTGCACCTCTGCCTGTTGATTACAGGGAGATGCGGGATATCAAGGATTACCAGGTCCAAGAGGGGAACCAGGAAATGGCCTACCTGGAGTGAAGGTAAAGGCCAGATATGTGTGCCACTTTTTGGGTTCTGATAATATTGTGTACAATACTGTATTGTGATATGATACTGATGTCATGTCACATATACTGTCTCCACAGGGGGACAGAGGGTTCACTGGTGAACGAGGAATTAAAGGAGAAAAAGGCGTCCATGGAGAATTGGGATCAGAGGGAAGACCGGTAAGTTGTTGAATATGACAATTTAAAAGTTATGTCTCAGGATGTCAGGATAAGTGCTTACACACTGTTAGAAAAATTGCATCAAAGGTGTATGTCTGATCGGGTAAGTGGTAGAGGTTTAAATTTGACATGTCAGTACAATATGATTAAATATAATATGTCATCATAGTCATTAACATAGATTTATTCATTTGCATGTTACTGTACTGACTTGGTTCAAGCATATCTAGATTGACAGTTTAATACAGAAAGTCCCTGTAATCATCAGCAAAATCACTATTAGGGTTCAGTCAACATAGGAAATGGCCCTACATAGAATATTGACGAACTTGCGCGTCAGTGGAATCTGAATGTCTGAGGTGAAGTGAGCGAGGCTGAGGAAAGTACAGAAAGTTAAGCAAGATGTATAGGTCGGCGGGGCAGGGAGTAATGGTGTAATGGCTGAAGACTGAGAGCATGGAGAAGTGTGGAGGAGAGTGGTGTCTTGAGGACTATTTCATGTTCCACAAACTCTCCAGTCTCTAGTGCTTAGAAAGTTGGAAAGTTGAACAGTGAGCACTGTGACTCATCCACTGGAATGCTGGCCATTCGGTCACGGCAACTGAAGTTTGTTTTTCACTGGCACTGTAAGCACCTCCAAATGTTCTACACAAAAGAGCTACATGAGATTTAACGTTAAACGTTCATGCACATAGGTTAAAGAAGTCCATTTAAATATGGTGCTAGTAAACTTAGTGCAACAATCCTTCCCAACGTTAGTAAAAAAAATCTTTTGAATTTCAGGGGAGAGTTGGGCAAAAGGGGGAACCTGGCCTTACAGTAAGTAAACAGCAAATGTCCTATTGAATTACGATGCTTATTGTGGTGTAATTATTGCTTCAGGTGTAACCTATTCACCAAAAAATGTACATTTGTTCTACAGAGGGCTGAGATTATTGAAATAGTCAGATCAATTTGTGGTACGTGAGCCAGCACCATTACTGTTTTTGTTTCATCTGAATTGACATGTATACTAAAATCTTGTCTTTCTCACCATTTGTCAGCTTGTGGAATGGTTTGCCGGGTGACCCCACTGGAGCTGGTCTTTGTGATTGACAGCTCAGAGAGCGTGGGCCCTGAGAACTTTGCAATAGTCAAGGACTTTGTGAACGGCATAGTCGACCATGCATCAGTGAGTCCCAATGTGACCCGCGTTGGGGTAGTGCTCTACAGCCACATCCATATGGTGGTTACCAGCCTGGCCCAGAATGCAACGCAAGATGATGTCAAGTCGGCCGTGCGGAGGATGGTGTATTTGGGAGAGGGTACATATACGGGTAGCGCCCTCCGGCAGTCCAACCGTCTCTTCCAAGCAGCCCGCCCCAGCATTCGCAAAGTTGCAGTGGTGATAACTGATGGCCAGACTGACACACGAGACGTAGTGAAGTTGGAGGATGCTGTAAGGGAGGCCCATTCAGCCAACATCGAGACATTTGTCATCGGAGTGGTCAACCAAAGTGACCCATTCTATGAAGATTTTTTGGCAGAGCTCAATATTATGGCTTCTGACCCAGACAAAGAGCATGTTTTTATGGTCCATGACTTCAGCACACTGCCTGGTATGGCTTTTTTTAAGGCTTGTTTTTTTCAAGGAACTAACTAAGATGTGCATTATATGTGCATTTGGAAGTGTTCACGAATGTCACAGGGCAGAAATCTTGAATCAAAGTACTGATAATCTTCCTGCATAAACTAAGGGGTGTACATTGTGTGCTTGAGGATGATCGATCATCCACATGAATGGCAAGAACCTAAGATTTTCAGCAATCAGTGCTACATCACGAATAGACGGCACAAACAGTATTAGTATAGTTTCAGACCATTGCATATCGTGAACACTCCAAAAATCCCCAAATATTTGGCACTGGCATTATCACTGGTGTAATTCACATAATCTTGTTTTGTTTTTATAGGGGTGAAAATCTTCCTCAACTATTTGATTTACATTTGTAATTGATAGTAACAGGGTGTTGGAAGCATGGCTAATTTAGCAGGAGGCATGAAATGGTATCCCATAGCTGAAACTGTTGTTTTTCTTTGTGTGTGTGTCTGTGTGTGTGTGCGTCCGTGTGAATCATGCAGCTCTGGAGAATAAGCTGCTCCAACACATCTGTGAGCGTAATAATGGAGAACTGTTGAGTCGTGTTCCCAGCACCCATCTTGCTACTGGCACCCACACTCCATTATCTGAAGCAGAAGAGACAGACACGCTCACAGGACCATTTTTGAAGGTATTGTGAAAAATCTCTCCAGCTTATGGGGAATTCCGAATCCTATTTTTCATTGAAAGGCTTCCCCTTGGTCTACACTGTATTTCTAACTGGTGAAATGATCAAGAAGAACAACAGTTTTTATGCACCTGGGACAAAATTGGTGAAGAATACATTATAATATTTAGATATTTAGAAATTAATAGTGTGACCATTTCCCTAACATTAAGCATTATCAAATTAGTTACTCCATCTATGATCAGGTTTTCTGCAGATTTAAGGAATCCAAATTTAAGACCTTTTATTGGGGTTGTCAACTACATTTATCCAAGGGCCAGAGTTTTCTAAGCAGAAACTGTAAGGGCCAGATGCTCTTCTAGAATACAATATTAATTGTTTGAAGTAATATATTGAAGTAATGTATTATTTTTTGATATATATTTTTTCCTTTTAATTTTTTTTTCTTTCAGTCTTTATCAATGTTACCAGACTCATATTACTTGTACTGCAAGCAACTAGGGGGCGACTGGGGGTTCCTTATGTCAGGGCTGCACGATTGAGAGAAAACAACAAAAAAGTCATATTGTGATTACTGAGATCAATATTGCGATAAGATGAACAGAACTTGATTGCTTATAAAAAAAATCACATAAAAAAAAACACGTACTACAGAATAATATACATAATATTTACCAAATCATTACATGACTGAAAATCTTATTTTGCCAATACTGCATCTTAATAAAAATAAATAAAGCAATAAGATTTTTTTCATACCAGGTACATTTTAAGAAAGATGTACTACATATAGTATATATAGGAAGGGCTGGATATAAAGGGGATGTTCTAAGTGCTGCCAGAATTTGTTACTGCATTTTTAAGTTCACCGTTGCAGTGCTGTTGTACGGGGTGTGGCTTTGAACGGAGAACGGAAACAGATTAAGAACTGAGGTTTGACGTTTGGATAAAACCCAGTGATAAGCCCCTGCAATAATAAAGTCTCTGTTTTTATTTGGCTCACCACCTGCCACTGAAGAACAGGAGTTAGCCCCACAATTTTGTATATGTTGTATATGCGGTCACCATCACCTTACTGCGGTGGCCAAGATTTGCAAATAAAATTAACATTTCATCAAAAAACATTTAATACGTTTATTTATTACATGCGAAAAACTTCAACCAATCGGCAAAACAAATTTACAAGCAGCGAATCATACGGAAAGGATAGGTACTATAGAGCAGAAATTCACTGATTGTTTATTTACCACGAAAGCTCAACCAGATTAAAGATTAAACATGAATGGATTTACAGCTCTACTCTGCGTTCCCAGTCATTTTCTAGGATCCGTGGAAACCATGTATGATGTAGTGCAAATGTGTCTTTTAGCCAGAACCACCTGTGACGTTTGAGAATGACACAAGATTCCCTTCACCATCAAGACCTGTGAAGCCAGTGACGAGATTCCCACCCCGGCCCCCCATCACTGACACACCTACTGTACGTACAGAAGGTAAGTTCTCATCAACAACCGGGGTTTGCCATGGTGGATCAACCTCACTATTTCCCCAGGCTTGGTACCGGCACCAATAAATAATCTGCCTTTGGTCACCAGCATTAATATTTGATTGTGCCTCTTTACCCCAGATGACCAGTGCAAAGAGGCTCTGGATCCTGGTCCATGTGGAACATATGTGGTTAAATGGTATTTCGAGCCCAAGGCAAATTCATGTGCTCAGTTCTGGTATGGAGGCTGCAAGGGAAACCAGAACCGGTTTGACACAGAGAAGAGCTGCCGAAGTGCCTGCGTGAAAGGGTGATGGCGAAACACGATAAGAAAAATTCAGTCTTACATAATTATTGTACCTGACATTTTGTTTCTTCGTAATAACAACATTCTAATACATTACAATTTACTGAGGAAATCACTTCAATACCTCAGATACAAAAACATAACACTGGCTTATTTGCATTCATTATAAAAAAATCTGCAGGATATTCGGCTCATCTTCCAGATCTTCAGAAAAAAAAAAAAAAAAATTCCATGGTTTTATCAGGATACTGGCCACACTCCATCCTCATAAAAAAAATTAGTTCCAGAAAGCCTTATTTTCCCATCAGACACTAGATGGCAGTGTTAGTTATATGAATCTATTGCAACGGCCTGAAACAACTTGAAATTTCATTATGTGCTCTTCAAAAATGGAAGTTTATTGGTTCTTCTGTATATAGAGTAGGGGCAAAGGTGCTATTTTACATTCAAGTCCCTAGTAGTAGACAACCTGTATCATCACATATAATTCAGACAGGGCCTAGCAGTGGTGGCCTAGCAGGTCAGAAAGCAAACTTGTAATCAAATCCCAACCTGCCAAGCTGCCCCCTGGTCCCCCTGCACAAGGTCCTATCCCCAGACACTGCTCCCTGGGCGCCTTTCATGGCCGCCCACTGCTCCCTCAGGGTTAAGAGCTGAGGACACATTTCACTGTGTGCTGTGCTGTCACATGTAATATTAATACAATGCCAATGCTGGTAAAGAAAATTTATAGAATTATTCATAATCCTGTACTTTGTCCTGTAATTAATGTACTGTACTTGAACTATATCTAACCAGTGTCATTGCAGAATTACTGCAAAATATTTCATGGTACTATAATTTTCATGTAATAAAACACAGGGGTCACCCTTCTCAAAACTCGTTACTGCTCCTAATCTTTTGGCTCAGTTTTGGATCTTGGTTCCTTGGTTTCAGAGCTCTGACTCTCAGAGTGGGAGTTGTGACCAGAAGTTTACAAAGAAAAGATCTTTATGAACTTTGCAGAGTGACGACAAGGTCACTACACCCATTTCCACAGGAGAACACATCTCAAGTGCAGCAATCACTAATCACACTTCATTAAATTAGCCTTCTTCACAGTGCTCAAGAAACATATTCATCATCAAGGGTGAATTGAAACATGGGTCTCAGGAGCTACGATGTAATAATCTGTTCTGTAATCAGAGGTGTTTGGCTGGTGGAATAAAGGAAATGTGAAGAAGCAGTGAAAACGGGCAAAACGGACATCCTAGAGGCATAATTTACAAAAATTGTACACTGCTGCATGTCCAGTGAGCAGAGCATCCATCTTTATTTGTTTTTGCTGTTTCAATTTAAAATGTACAGTCTGATTTCAACAAAAACACAGTGCCTTGACCTGAATGTAATAAAAATATACCTATACGGGCGTTTTCTTGAGAGTGTTATAATAAAAAAAGACATTATTTGTAGAACACAAGGTAGGAGTACATTATAATGTAGCCAGGGTTACTGGATGGATTTGGGTCCCTGCCGTCATATAGACCAAAGTACAGGACAGTGTTGGATCCTCTCATGTCCACCTGCAGAAGAGTGAATTGTTTTAATTTAACAATCCGCAAATATCCGTAAATTCACCGTAAAAATAACATATATCATTGCAGCATCTGAAGGACTCTTACCTGGCTGGTAATATCAGTCCTCCAAGGATTCACCTGCAGCCCATCACACCAGCCCCCCCGGCCGTACAACCAGGTGCCGTGTTCATTAGGCACCGCGCCCTCGCCCACATGAAGGGTGCAGCCGAAAGCTGTCCCTGCACAGACAATGGTCATGTAGATCAAAACATTTATTTATATCAATTCAGACCCTTAATTTCCAGTTATTTTACCACATAATTCTCTTGTAAGCATGACTACAAACCACATGACCCAGAATCAATGCACTTTTTACCTGCTGAGTCAAATATACGAGTGTTATTGAACTTCTTGTTCACCAGGAAGTGGTGTGACGTGACACAGAACTCGCCACAGCCGTTCTCATCGCTGCCGTGGCCCGTGATGACAGCGTACAGCTCAACCTGGCAGGAGAACACAGCCCAGAGTCAGACTTACACCTACCTTCTTTTGTAATATGTATGCATGATTGTTCTAATTCAGAACTTACCTGTTTGGTTGAGACGGGGACACTGAAATTGATTGCCTTGAACCTCTTGTTATAATCCTTGTCAAAAACTCCACCACCAAACAAAGTTGTCACTTTGAAAGGGTAAAGTTCGTCTGAATTCCGAGAACCTTAAATAAAATAAAGGAATAATCCAATATTGTTCAAATAAGAGAGATGGTTGCAGTCCATTTCTATCAGAAAAGGCTCGTTTCCAAATGCTCCATCTGAAAATGTGAGGAAAGTGAAGGTCCACATGACCTCCAGAGGGTCATTCCTCCATTTCCTCCCCTGTTACAGAGACATGTGTGAAGCAGCTGGAAGTTTGGCCTCCCTCGCCTGAACACAAAATCCTAGGCTTTGTTGGTGCCAGATGGTCTGGTGAAACCAAATCCTCTCTCAGGTTCAAGCCAAAAATCATATGAACAACAAACACTTCCTGAAAAAACGTCACGAAACACACCAGAGTTCCCTGTATTTCCTATCACAGATGCACAGTAGCACGGTGGATGGGAAAAAACCAGTCCCACACTGACCAGAAATGTTACTGTGGCTGAAGCGCAGGTTCAGGGACACCGTCCAGGGCATCGCCCAGGGCGCCGTCTTCATCGTGAAAGCACATCTCTCATTATTCAACAAGGGCAGGAGCGGAGAAACGTCTGTGACCCAACGGCCTATTCCTCTGGAGTAAAAACAAACGCCCACCAAGTACAATGACGCCTATGTTTATTGCGTGAAATACGTTTCCAGCTACGGAGGATCCCGAGCTGAACCCATACCTGCGAAATGCCGTAATCCAGCGTCCAAGCTCCATGTTGCAGTAGGGACCGAAATGATCGCAGCACACGAACAGCTGCACGGTGTGGTCCCAGTGGGCGCATGTTTCATCCCTGGGCCCGGGACAGGACAGGGAGGCGTCCAGCTCCATCACGTTATAGTCCAGCACATCTGCCAACAAAAGCAGCGTTCAGCAGCGCGGTGATAAATAAGCGGCAGCTGCAGGGCGAGGAAGAGGAGGACACGGCGCCACACCTGAGGGAAGAGCCACCGCGGCCCAAGAGCCGTTCTCGCCCTGCATCTTCACACGCTCGAACACAGGCACCACCAGCGCTGGGCTCCGGAGGCGCTCCTGCAGCCCCTCGCGGAAGTTCAGCCTACGGGAGCGCAGGTGACGGTCAGTAAAATGTCCGGAAATCTCGGCACGGGTTCTGTTTCACTACTGCAAGATGTTCGTTCTATCTTACATACCACTCGGCTTGCCAGGTAACAAACTTGAAACTTGGGTACAGGAACCAGCCCATCTCGGACAGCGCCCCCTGCTGGTCAATGGCAAAGAAGACGTTTGGAGAGGGCGTGGTCTGGAATGAAACATTCACTGGCAGTCCAGCTCTGCAAAGCCACAAGATTCATCAGAAAACAAACAAAAAGGTCAAATAGCAGAAATACATAACAGTGAAAACCAAACCACTGATTTGCCTAAAATACGAGATTCTGGCAGAATCTCCTTATTTTTATTAGACAGTTACATTAAGCTGGGTAAAGCTGGCAAAAAGGCGTTGAAAGGGTAAGGTCGGTCTGAATTCTGAGCACCTTAAATAAAATACAAAAAAAAACCCAACCCCCCGTTCTCGTATCACATCTCTAGACAGTTTTCCCATCATTTTACACTTTTAGATGTTCTTCCCCTAAACAATTGCAAAGTTAGAGTCGGGAAGATGAAAAACCTTTAATTACATTCACTACTGACTTAAACTCTTGCACAGTACTGCAAGTCAACAGCAAAGAACGAGGAACTGCGTCAATGTGAGGAATCCAGCGCAGCCTTACAGAAGCGCATTATGAACCGAAGCCTCCAGATGCACCATTGCAGCAGGTATGTTCAGTGCCGTGTAGCATTCTTCACCCACGCAGTTCATGTCCTGGACTGGGTTCCCAAGCAGTGCGTAAACAAGCACGCCGGCGGCTTTAGAGTCGGCCATGTTCTTCACCTGAGGGCCACAGAGAACACCGGGAAAGTAATGCCTGCTGTCGCGAGGTCCCACTATTTCACACTCCCCGTAGATAACATAAGAGAAAGGGGTATGTGGAATCTACTAAAAAAAAAAAAAAACAACAACTATTACTTGACACCTTTGTGAAGAACGAACAGCCACCTTCAGAGATCCATGCAACTCTGCCTTCAGCGGAAGCGCCGGGACGGCATCCATCACCTGCATCCGTCAGCCTGTACGGCTTCTGCTCCCAGTGTCCATACAGCCAGTCATACCTGGCATTCAGTCGCTTAGCAACCAAAGGTATATCCCATGCTGCGGGCAAAACCAACCAAAAACACATCATTTCGTTTATTTAGGCATATTACACACACACAGCATCTCCCAGAAGTGAGAAGGACACCACTCACATTTTTGTAAATTTCATTGGGACAACACTGAAGGGTTTCACTCTTGTTGTGTTTTAAGACATTAGTGAAAGTGAAGTGATTGCCATTGTGAAACACTGCAGCACAACTCACGGTGAGACAACGAAATGTGTCCTCCGCTTTTAACCATCACCCTGAGTGAGCAGTGGGCGGCCATGACAGGCGCCCGGGGAGCAGTGTGTGGGGACGGTGCTTTTCTCGGTGGCACCTCATTGGCACCTTGGCAGCTCGGGATTCGAACCGGCATCCTTCTAATTATGTCTTCAGCGTTGTCCCAAGGAAAGTCATAAAATAATTACGAAGATGTGAAGGGGCGTCCTCACTTTTCAGCAGCGTATTTGAAAACTGGTTAATCAGGGAGTCATCCTACACGCTCCAACCTAATGACTTCACGTCCGCTTTAAATGGGAATCACATTAATTTCCAAGTTGACCAAGCATTGTGACACGTGTGCATGTAATGACTGGGCCTGAAGATGGAAGACAGGAGGGACACTGCAGTGGCAGTAAGGACCCACGGCCACGAGATGGTCATCGCTGCAACCGCCCTATAAACAGATTAAACTGATAAAAAGCCACGAACCTGGGGACGTGAAGACCGCTTGAGCCAGGCCGCAGTTGTGACCCGTGCAGCCCCACGAGTAGAGGACCCTGGGGACCCAGTTCCCCAGCGCGTGCACCGGGACCGGTGAGAAGTGCAGCCTGGAGAAGACCTCCTTCCCCCTGCGACACCCGGGGGACAGCGTCACACACGTCGCCCGCCGCGCGGAGAGAACACGCGTGACGGCGACACGGGCCGCCCTACCTCTGCGATCCGGACGCGACACGGTGCAGCTGTCCCCGCATCCACGCGGCGTCCGCCGGCGCGGAGTCGTCCAGGGACAGGAAGAGGACGCGCGCGGTGTCGGGCAGGGTCTCCAGCAGGTCCGCCAGGGATTGGTCGGAGCACCACAGGGCCTCCAGGAAGGCCGACTTGTTGGTGAAGGCGTGCACGACCACGGGGCCCCCGGGCCCCGTCTGCGGGGGAAACGCGAAGTCCCCGTCCAGCAGCTTGACCCGGAACGCCGGGGCCGCGTCCCCCGGCTCGAACGCAGTCGGCTCGTCGGAGGGGAGCTTGGCGCGGAGATTCACGCCCTGCGCCGCCCGCCAGCTCGCTCGGACCCCCGGCGGAAAGGCGTTTAAAAGGCCTGAAAGGATGAGGAGCAGAGTTCCCACCCTGACCGCCGCCATGATGCTCCGCGGTGGGCGTGGCCTACGGTGGCCCGGAAGGTCAACAGGGAGACGAACTGAATGGGGCAGTGGTGGCCTAGCAGTTAAGGAAGCGGCCCCGTAATCAGAAGGTTGCCGGTTCCAATCCACCAAGGTGCCACCGAGCAAAGCACCGTCCTCACACACTGCTCCCAGGGCGCCTGTCAGGTAAAAGGAAGACATTCATCTAGACTCTTCTCCGTCTTGGCCCCTCGGTGGTGGAATGAACTTCCCCTTGAGGTCAGAACAGCACTTTCAAACGGCAGCTCAAGACCTTCCTCTTTTTAGAGAATATTTAGATTAACTGGTGACCTTCTTATTGTCTGATTTATGTATAGAATCTACAACAGAGTGAATAAAAAGATTGTGATCATCGATGGTAACTTGAAAGCACGTTGTAAGTCGCTCTGGATAAGGATGTCTGTCAAATGCCTTAAATGTAAATGTCACCAAGGGTAATGGTTAAAAGCAGAGGACACATTGTGTTGTGTACTGTGCTGCAGTGTTTCACAATGACAGTCACTTCACTTTCAATTCAATATGTTGTTAACTCAATCACTCACTTCCCATGATAGTTCTCTGGGACACTGGGACACACTCACACCTACAGACACTTCAGTGCTGGCGGTTCGTGGAGCAATGGTGGCCTCGTAATCAAAGTGTCCTGAACCATCAAGGTGCCACTGACGTCCCTGCACACTGCAGCCAGGGTTAAATTCAGCTTGACCTGGTGGGAGGCAACCGGAGAACCGGCACCGACACGGGGAGAGCACGCAAACGAGCCACACGCAAGGTCCGAGCCGGGACGTGCGAGGCCACCGTGCGGCCACGGTTCGAACCAACGTCGATGAATCACATAGAAATGCCGATGACGACAACCCCCGTCATTGTTCGGGAGGTTAATTATGAAGCGGCGATTATAAATGGCGCGTCTCTGCAGAGATGTTCTCCATCCAGTGAATTCGTCTCATCGCAATCAGCGCGTTCTCGGGGACATGATGAAAATCCTTCTTCCGATGCTGCTGCTACTTATTTCGGCAAATGTTTTCTGCCGGGAACTAAATTCCAACCAAGACAACTTGGCCAGGGACAACCACTCTGAGGTTTGGTAAAATCTCTCTCTTCGGGTTATTATTATTATTATTATTATTATTACGATCTAGGGGATCCGGGGGTATCGGCATTCGGAAAACTGTCGCCGTCTGTCCAGGTGGAGCCCGCCCTGCTCCTGCGGAGGATGAAGGGGACACTCTTCGCTCTGATGGGGAGGCGGTCCGGCGGTGAGGGACACGTCCCCGTCACGTCAAGCGCACGTTTCGTGTATTGACGCCTTACGCGTGGCTAAAGTTGTGTGTTGTTTCTCCACATTCACGTTCCCAACAGCAAAAACACAGGCGACCAGGAAAAGTGAGTACAGCGTCCAACATGAACTGCAATAACATCAAATGCCTAACAATGACGTCAATTACGACGGGA
Source organism: Denticeps clupeoides (assembly GCF_900700375.1). Classification (NCBI taxonomy): domain Eukaryota; kingdom Metazoa; phylum Chordata; class Actinopteri; order Clupeiformes; family Denticipitidae; genus Denticeps; species Denticeps clupeoides. Next base: position 28,214,284 of record NC_041711.1, on the reverse strand, counting down.
TATAAAATCACACATCTGACAGTTTATAGCAGATTATTGCTCGGGTTATTTAACCAACTGGAAACCACAGAAAAGTGACGTACTACTGTCATTACAGGACAGAGATTCCACTCTTTTGTTGGCTTGATGGGAAAGCGTTTTTCGGACGTCCCAGGTACGTGTGAATAACACCAGACACAGCTGTGGCGGCCGGTTGGGAATGAAGTTGTTGGTTTTTTTTTTTCCCACGTTGCGTTGCAGGTTTCCCTTGATCGAGGTCCACAGAGAAGCCACCGTGGATTACAGGACAGCCGTTGGCGAAACACGTCCTTGGCCCGTGTGAGCAAACCCAATGGGATCGTCTGAAACAATTATCCATATTCGGCAGATGTTGTAATAACCGAATTTATGTCAGGTTTGGTTTATCTGTGTTCCGCAGAGAACTATAGCACAATTTAGGAAAAAAAAAAAAAAAAAAAAAAACACATTAACACGCACACACAATCTATTCTGATTGAATTTGAATCCAAGTATCGCCCAACAGCGCCCTCTAGAAACCGAGGACTGAATTTCACACAAAAATAAATCGAATGTGTATCTTCACAAGTTTATTAAGTGACTGTACAATACGAATGAGAAAACCAAAATAAAAATACAGAAGTGGAATACATGACTAGAAATGGTGTTGACTTGCTGTTAATGTGTCGAAAGTTGTTTAAATCAGTCAGCCACCCTTGTATTCCTCTAGTTCCCTCTTTGTACACATCAACTCAATTCAGGATTTAACATACATAAAAATTACAATAGCTGGCTCGGTATATATATATTTATATATATAAAAATAAACTAAATGAACAATGACATTTTAATGAAGTTATAAATGGTGGTCCAAGGCCATTGGCTAGACAGAAACAGGGTTATATTCTGGAACATTTAAAAAAAAAAAAAAGGAGGGGAAAAAAAATAACCCAAGAGAGGATACAGCCCACAGCTATTCCATTTCTCCTCTTAAAATCTGAGAATGAAAGGTGACCTTTTGGCTGAGTAACATTGGCATTACATGGCATTTGTTCTAACATGATTGTGCAACAGTTAGACATATCTCTGCCCTTAACTGCAGACAGAAGTTGTTAAAGGGGGGGAAATTAAAATAATAGGACATCAATATATATGGGTTTGGCCTCAACAAGGTCACAAAACCTGTTGTTGAAGTCCACAAACAGCCATCGTCTGCTTCTCCAACATTACAGTACTGACAGGCCAAACTCAGCTGTACGCGTGTTAGCATAGGACCAACGGCACACGGCTGTCCCGGATGGCAAGTACAACTGCGTGACACTGTGTTCGCTGCGTGAACTGTTTTAAAAGATCTTCCCTTTCTTTTTGTTCTTCTCCAAGGTCCTGTAAAAGAACAACAGCAAGTTAATGTGTGTATCAGTAACACCAAAAGGCGTTTTCCACTGCACCCAACGCAAAAAGCTGCAATTTAAATGATTAGTATATGGATTAGATCGGCAACATATCCGATCCATTCTCTCATTCTCACTTCAGTCGGATGTGACATGTTTGGTCACATGACTTTCGATTCGGAGACATATGGTTAGACACCGCATGACGCGCTGCATCGTACGTCAACGTTGCCGCCATATTGCAATAGGCTCTGCTGTGGTGTGAAGCATATACATGTCTATGATGAGAAGTGCATAAAATGCCTCACTCTTGTGCTGCTTGGGGCTGTACAAACCGCTGTACGCGCCAAACCAGATCCCGGGGATTACATTTCATAGGTAAGGCTGGACAATTGTTTTGAATATATTTGGCCATTATAAAATCCTGTTTTATAAGTCTTAACCTTAGCTAAGATAGGCTAAGCTAGCGAAGCTATGCATTCCGTGTTCAAGTTAGCCTCCAAACGTTTTGGCTAAACGTAGGCATTAACTATTTAGACAGTTTTTAGCTGTTTAGTTAACTTCTCAAACTTTGAAGGTTTCCTAAAGAAATTCACATCAGTTTACCAATCTTAACCTTAGCTAAGCTAGCAAAGCTATGCATCCCTGTGTTTGGTTAAACGTAAGAACTATAATACAGGATTTTATAATGGACAAATATAATCAAAACAGTTGTTTAGCCTTACCAGGGTTTGTCGTTCGACAGTAATGTAAAAGAGCTATTTGTGATTTATTTAATGTTGTAGAATATTGTATTTTGAAAGCACTGGGCAGTTTGTATGTTTCACTTTGAAATTAAACATTTCACTACTAGTATGCGACTTTTCATTGATATACAAGCAAGTGTCCTTTATCATATCGCAATCGAATATCACTTTATTGATCTCAATAATCGCAATATGTATTTTCCCCTAAATCATGCAGCCCTAGTACAAACTGGATCTACAAGTACTTATAGTGGGCAAAAAAAATATTTCTCATGGCCTCTGAAGTTAGATGGCCGAAGAACCAATGGGTTCCACTTCCTGTTTAGTTGTGTTTTCGAGGCTCTGCTATTAAGCAGCGCTGACAAACTCAAAAGGAGATTGCTCCAGACTGGCTCAGACCTGGAGGCATCGAGCTTCTGCTGCTCCAGCAGACGCTGCTGGGACTCCCAGTTGGCCCGGTCCTCCTCAAACTGGCGCCGCTTCTCCTCCAGCTCCTTGTGTTGAGCTTCCAGATTTTTCTTCATCTGTTCATGACGGCGCTGCAGCTGTATCCACACATACCAGCAGGGGTTATATAGTGCGCGCACACGCAGGTAACTCGATGCCATGGTTGTTTTAATGCCTACACTTCAGTCATCTGACAAACCTTTTCCATGATTGTAGACTGCTCACAAACACTGGAAGCACCCTTCTTAGCTGAGGGCTTGGAGCAGTGTGTGGTGTTGCAGAATCCATTGACTAAACTCCAGTTTTACACTTACTGTCATAATGGAAAAACGTCTTACCTCTGCCTCTGAATCTTTCAGCTTCTGCACCTTCTCCTTCACCTTCATCTCAAACACCTGCTCCATTTCCATCTCCATCTTTTTCATTTTAGCCACATGATCCCGCCGTTCCTCCTCCATCTGTGCCAGGGGACTCCTACAGAAATCAAAGACACTTCCTGAGTCAACTACATGAGTCCTTCCATTGAGCTACGGTTTCCCCACACCAGGGTCTGACCCACCCACAGAAGACATGCAAATGTACTCCAGAAAAATGTCTGTCTTTCCCATAAGATAAACAGAAGGGCAAAAACATAGAAGCTGATCTTGGAACTAAAGTAGGGATCATTACTGCTTTGATGTTACTACAAGTCTAACCACAAGCTAGTCACCTGAAAAATCACAAAATTGGCATACGTACTGTTCAAATTCAAAATTTTGATCTCAATTTACACTACTCAGTAAGGAGATAGTAGGGAGAACCTGGTGCTCGGGAGTCTCAACCCACAGTTCAGGAAAAAAAAAAAAAAAAAAAAAAAAAGGAAAGGAAATGAAACAAGGGTTTAAAATAACATAAATGACCACTTACATGCCTTCAACTGTGTCAAGTCTAAAAAACAGAAACACACAAACTTAGCATGCTGAAACAAAACCATGCATCAGGAAGCAAATGAACGGAGCATTAAACAAGATGTGAAGAGAGTGGATTTTAAGTGATAGGATGACATAACATAATACAAATGGCAGTGAAATAAAATAAACTGATCTATCATAATCTACACTAACATGAAACTGAAGACAAATTGTATGAGTGTAGATGCTACTGTAGCAGTATACTGTAGCGATACTGGAAAACTACTCCAATAAAGCAAGTCCACTTTGCAAGCGAACACAAAGACGTTGTCTAATGAGGCTGAATCATTGATTTCATTCAGTTCATAATCTGCATCTTATGTTAGTGTTTCTCTGGCAATTGTGTAATATTTACACCACATACAAGATCAGTATATTTGAATAAAAGCGAAAATATTTTTTCAGTGACTGCACCACACGATTGCTAGATTTTCTGTACTTGGTCCAAATGCTACACCCTTCCTTGTGCAGTCAAGAATTTAGAGCATCTGCTTAGAACTGTTTTGTGGACATCCACGTAAAATCCACTTTAAAGGCTTTGTTTATCTGTGTTCATTTACAAATCAAAAGGTAGCCTTAAGTCCCTCTTCATATTTTCATTACTTAAATTTTATTTATGTTTATTATTTCATGTATTATGTACCCAAGGCAAGTGGCATTGATCAGCTTACAGAAAATGTTGGTTAATGGTAGTTAAATGGTAATTGCACAATGGGTAAAACACCCACCTGTGAACCAGAAGTCACAGGTCTAAACCCCACTTACTACCATTGTGTCCCTGAGCAAGACACTTAACCCTGAGTGTCTGTCCCTGTAACTACTGAATATAATATGATCTGGATATGGGCGACTGATAAATGGCATACAAAAAAGAAAAGACAAAAAACAAAAACAGGCCCTCTCCTGCTTATCAAGGTGATTCAAAAGCTGCTTCGGGATCAGCTGTGAACATCCAATGTGTTAAGATGGGCATAAATGCCATTTTTGGGCCATTGCAAATTCCTGAAATTAGGCCAAATCTCATCTTGATCATATAGTGTACATGAGGTAAAGAGCTGTGCTTCACCCCTCCTAACCAGCAAACAGACGACCATGTCCTCACTGCACATGGGTGAACACCGAACTGGAGTGCAAGCATGGCAGTACAGCGTGTTAGGAAGGTTTGAGCTGTGGCGAACACACATAAGCCTTTCTGACGTGGCCTCAACCCACTTATCATGACCGGAACAATTTTTCTGCATGTTTACCAAATGAGTGGAAAAAAACGCACAATGTGTGCCCAACTTTAAGTGCAATTAATGAGATAAACAAACATGTAAGGGGGCTGTGTCGGAGGCTTTAAGAGATGGTGACCTCAGCGTTAGCCTAAAGTGTGATTGGTGAACACCTTCAACTGCATGACCACTCAAGACTCACTTGGTGAGCTGCCCTTTGCTCTTATTGTTGTCCACACCATTGTAGGTGACTGCAGCCAGCTTCCTGCTCCTGTAGTTCTCGTAGTGGACATCGTTGGTTACGTCTTTCAGGTCTTGCATGTGTGTTCTGAGGGCAAGATGACAAATTCATTTTAGCTCAGACTCTTAATAGGACCTCTTAGGTTAAATAGTCATAACCTGTGTAAAGAGGAAAGTAACATTGTCATGCATTAAGCCACAATATAACCTATTCTGTGTCAAATTAGTTTCAAATCATTACCTGATCAGCATGTTTCTCAGGATGGTGAAGTCACAATGCTCTCCATTTTCAACTGCATGAAAAGGATCAAGATAGCATATAAAGTATCAAGTCTATACAGACCAATTTTAAACTTAAATAACTGGTACATTCATCTGATATGGTTTTCTCTTGAAAGGGAGGATTATGTAATAGACTGATGTAAGATTTTGTCTGAGACAGTTTCTCTAACCTTCTGCAACTCCCCAAGGGTACTGTCTGCCCCGAACCTTCTTGCCGTTCACCTCAATGATTGTGTTACTCCCAACCACCGCCAGAGGTAAACGCTCCTGTAAATGTTTGGAGATTACACAGCCTTATGAAGTACAGTGTTTTCAATTGAAATAATAAGATTCAGCATAACACAAAACAATTACTTTGATCTTTTTTACAAGCTTGTTCTCCTCCTCGTCATACGTCTCAGGAAACTCATAGATTTTGATTTTGTGCTCCTGGATTTCATGCATGATCTGAAAAGGAAGAGCAAGGGAGTGTGAGAAGATTGAAAATCATTAGGAACAGTCTTAACTTTAAATGTTTGCATTTTGAGAACACACCTGCTTCTTGAATTGCTGGCACTCTTCAGGAGTAAGCGTGTCTGCTTTGGCAATGAGGGGGATGATGTTCACCTTCTCATGCAACCGTTTCATGAACTCAATATCCAATGGCTTCAATCTGCAGCAAAGAGTTTTCACTTTATTGTGAACATTCATTAATCTATATTGAAATAGCGGTGCTCAGAAGTGTACTCTGAACGCGGTACATATTAACACACAACCACAAATGGAAATAGCTGGTTGCAATAAATATAGCTGTCCTGTAGGCCAGGTTTTTATATATCTAGCCATAATCTAGCCCACTGCAGGACCAAAGACAGGCCAGGGAAACTTGTTAAATAATCATATCAGTGGACCTGCGTATGTCACAGCTGGGCTGAACTTTGGAACAAACAAATATGCTGCAGTGAGTGCGGCAAAAAAATCTTTGGCAGCCATCGTTTGTAGAAGTTGTCCGGCTTAAAAAACGATGGCAGCCATCGTTTGTAGAAGTTGTCCGGCTTAAAAAACGATGGCAGCCATCGTTTGTAGAAGTTGTCCGGCTTAAAAAACGATGGCAGCCATCGTTTGTAGAAGTTGTCCGGCTTAAAAAAACGATGGCAGCCATCGTTTGTAGAAGTTGTCCGGCTTAAAAAACGATGGCAGCCATCGTTGTAGAAGTTGTCAGGCTTAAAAACGATGGCAGCCATCGTTTGTAGAAGTTGTCCGGCTTAAAAAAACGATGGCAGCCATCGTTTGTAGAAGTTGTCCGGCTTAAAAAAACGATGGCAGCCATCGTTTGTAGAAGTTGTCCGGCTTAAAAAACGATGGCAGCCATCGTTTGTAGAAGTTGTCCGGCTTAAAAACGATGGCAGCCATCGTTTGTAGAAATTGTCCGGCTTAAAAACGATGGCAGCCATCGTTTGTAGAAATTGTCCGGCTTTTTTTTTTTTTTTTAAGCGGGACAACTTGCACAATTTGGCTTCCAAATACTTACTTTACTGGTGTGGTTTATGATTGCATGGAGAGAAAACTAGACCAGTGAACATTCATGAGGTTAATCCACAAATACTCACCCATGTCCTGAGGGAGCAATGAAGTACAGGCAGCTGTGGACTCGACTGTCGGGCATCTGCCGTCTGTTCACTCGTGACTCTGCGTTCAGGTAATCTTCAAACTTACTGTCAATGTAATCAATGACCGGCTGCCAGCTGGAACAGAAACCGCACCACAGTGATGTGGGTCCGGGTTACTCCCAACATTGTATGTTTGAAGGCAGTTGAAATCGAACCATTCAATTTCCTGGGCATTGTATATCACATACCAGTTACTATTGTCTACAGCATCACCAAATCCTGGAGTGTCCACTATAGTTAGTAGGAGCTGGACTCCACCTTCTTTGAGTAGCACTTTGGACTGCTCGACCTGAGACAAAGAGGTTTAAAATCAGCTATTCATGAGACAATTTCCTATCTGAAGCACTTTTAAACACTGTTATGAGCTATAAATACAAACAAAATGAACCATAAACCCAAGACCAGCAGTCTGAAGTCTCTTATCTTTCATTACACTGCTTGTCTTCTTTAGATGCACAAAGAACCCTCCATGCTTAACCTGATGTGCCCTCTAGAGTAACCCTACTGAACAAGCATCTAAATCAGCACACTCTTACTGAGAGAGCAGAAGGAAAACAGAATAAAACAATAAAGGTATCAGTCAAAAAGAAATATGTTGAACTAGAAGCTGCAAGTGTCAACATGCAGGACAGCAATGTTATATTACTTAAGTATACTGAGAAACCAGAAACATGCTAAGCAGTGAGCAGCACTATGTACATGGATGTTTCTATAATAGTGTATGCAATGGGGTGGTAGTAGCCTAGGGGTAACACACGCGCCTATGAACCAGAAGACACGGGTTCAAGTCCCGCTTACTACCATTGTGTCCCTGAGCAAGACACTTATAAATGCTGTAAATGCAAATGTAATGAAATGATTCATTTAAATTACAAAACAAAAGTGAAAAGCAAGGATAATTTTGTTGCAGCTTTGCCAATCAAATGTCAAATGCAATAGAGAATTAGAAATTGTACTTCAATCATAAAACTTAAGATATTGTGGTACACAATCCAATATAGCAGCCACTAATCAGCTGTACTGTGGGGTTTACATCCATGGATTTATTGTTGCAGGCTTGACCTTTTCTTGAAAAAGCAACTTCAACAACATGTCCTGAACCTGTCCTGGCATTTACTGCCCCACCCCGCAGTGTGAGAGCATAGCTGGGGTCTGTACCTGTACAGTCTTCTTGACCCTATGTGCAGGACCGGGATACTCTCCAGAGTACAGATCGGTGAGGAACAGGGAGTTGATCAGTGTGGACTTGCCTAGACCAGATTCACCTAAAACATGGATGCAGAAATAAAATAAGGCCGTTCTTTTGGTAAACATCCTTACAACCTACTTGCTTAAAACGTAATTCTGTTTTAGTTATGTTTTCCCACTACAGCACTGGCAATTTCTGACTCGTAAAAAACATTAATAAAATGATCCAATTTAGCCTATATTTAAAAAAAAAGGAGGACTATAGACAGTGTAGGGTCCCCATTATCACGCATGCTGGCCTGTTTCAGTTTTGAAGGCTGCTCTGCTTCAGAAGCCATTAACAATAGTACTGTAAACTGCACTCTACTCGCATAAAAACCAGCATCTTACTGATTAGGCACACAAAAAGACTCAAAAAGAAATTATGGCCGATACCCAGCCTTTTATTAACAAGACAAGGTTTTTACATTTTTCTAAGGGATTTACAGTTTCTGGAAAGAGAGCTGATGAATGTGATAATCAAAGTCTTCATTCTTTTAGTAACATTTACATTTATGGCATTTATCAGACGCCCTTATCCAGAGCGACTTACAGTAAGTATATTTATCTAATTTGAACATTTGAGAGCTAAAATAGAATCACATGCACTATTTCGTCATAAATAATAAACCTTTATTCACAGCTCTTTTTAGTGATGAGCTTTACACAAAGCATGTGTACAGAGGCACGCCAATTTTAAACTCACAAAGAACAGGAATCTTCCTCATTAATTACTTTCACATATCTAGGACAGTTAAGGAAAACCTCTAAAAATGTACAGATGGTAGAGTCAGCAGTAAGTGTGCCAAATAGAGTAATCAAACTCACAGGACGTCATCCATTTTCTTTAAACTCTAGATAAACCAAAGTTCTAATACAATTTTCAAGACAGAAGTCACATCTTCTCTTCAATGTACTCTGTAGAGTGTGAAACTGCCTTCGTCTGCTATCCGAAGGCAATTCAGTGGCAAATCTGGGCTCCAAATGGAGACTTGGACCATAGCCACCTAATTTCCTTACGTTTTCTGTAAATCTAGGCGGTTCTTCAAAGACTCCATTTTGCAATGAAAGCTTCAGCATTAACTCAACATCAGAAACACACAAGATATTTTTACCCACAAGGATCAAACACACACTAGTTAATTTAATTAGTCAAACAGCATTTCCTGTGTCAGTCGTATGACCTAAAAGTCAAGAATGTATTTGAAGTCTTAACAGAATATTTCTCTCCCAAAAGACAGAGCTGCACGAGCATGCATGTACATCACTTAATGGACAGGAAACAAACTCGGAAGAGGAGAAAGAAGAAAAAGAAAAAAAAAAGATTCATCATGAACCTTTCATATTAAGCATCCTTACCCACAACCATTAAAGTGAACTCAAAGCCTCGCTTCACTGACTTCCTGTAGACTTGATTGGGGAGGCTTACAAAGCCTACATACCCCTCCAGGCTCTTCTGTTGCTGAAAACAAACACACACACACACACACACTTTAGTGATTTTCTGAATCAACTGGGAGCTGGTAGGATGTATATATAAGAATTTTTTTAAAACAGTATGTTATTGGGAAGACCATACTTACTGCTGCTGTTTTAATCCCAAACATAAACAGAACACCGTAGGAAGGAGGGTAGAGCAGTCACAGAGTCCAGTATCCATACAATGGAGGGGCAGCAGTTTAAAATAAATATATATATGTGGTGGGGGGTGGGGGGCAGGGAGATGGGAGATAGAAATGAACATCTGTAATTGTGAACAACGTGTGACCCAAGGCATATAAAAAAAAACAAAGCAAGCAATGACAAAATGAATTGCTGACATAATACCACACGGTGCACATTCACGCAAAAATCATTACAGTCGGCAGGCATGACCTTTTCTTGCCCATCTAATTAGATGATGTAAAGCAAATTAAAAAGCAAATGCCAGAACATAGAGGAACAACAAGCCTAAAGCAATGACCCTTCCTATAAAACCAGCAATCAGAATGCATAAAAAAAAAGAAGCTTTTGTAATGATTGTTCATTTTCACAATAAACACACAGGGGACGTGGTGGCCTAGCAGGTAAGGAAGCAGACCCGCAAAGGGAATGCCACTGCACAAATTTCACAAGGTACACACCCTGCTCACCAAGGTGACTGGTTAAATGTGTTGTGTGATCCGTGTGCTGTGCTGCAGTGTTTCACAATGACAATCACTTTTATGGTTCTTTGTGCATTAGAAGAATTTGTTTGGATGAGTAATGCATTGTCTGGCAAAAATCTTTCGCTAAATAAAGCTTGCAGGTATTATTAAAATCACCCATGCCTTCTTACAGAGACAGACATAAGTATTTCATTTAGTCAATAAATCATTTAATACAGAGATATACCAATAATGGGCTGCCAAGGATTATCTCCTTTCAAAAGTTACAGATTACTGTTTTGCACAATTGCATTGCATGGTACAGCATGTGCTCTACTGTCTCCGAATACAATACAAATCAGCCAGACTTCGTAGTGGTGATGTGACTAACTTCCTGCAGATATCATCAGGCAAGTTATAGCCTAGAAGACACACACGCTCTCTGCAAATAATATAAAATGTCATATGTATGATGCATGAATATAGTCAAATAGGTTTCAGTTTGTTAGTTCACATCTGACATACAGCCTGACAAATACGTAAGAAAATAATCGGTCAGCTTCCTTCCCTATTTAAATACTCCTAAACATCTGACATTGATATATAATTCTTTAGCTGCAGTGTTAAAAACATAGGCGAGTCTAATCTTCTGGAAATATCCTCACACTCCTTTGAAACTTGGGTAGAATTAGACTGCAATTGCTGATAAACTACGTGCTGCACTGAGCACATCTTGACTGGAATAAATAGTTCAAATGTCGATGTAATCGGACAGGTAGGTTTCGTTGCACGGACCGTGAATTTATGTAAAGGCCGTGCGTTTCGCGGCAAGTACCGTAACTTGGGTTAGCATGTTCGAGCTAACTAGCACTCTTTTGAGGAAACGTACTATGGCTATAACTCTAAAGAGGTTAACACAATAAAAAAAAAAAGTAAAATTAGCCACACATAAGTGAACTTTAAAGCACAATGCGCATACAGTCAGTCAGAAAACTGACTAGTAGACCAGACCTAAATCAACCCTAGCAGCTAGCTTAGCTGATTAGCTTGCCGTGTGGTAAATCACACAATGCTCCTAATTAATGTAGCAGCCATTAGCGTGCTGTATTTTTTTAGCACTGTGGTTGGCATGTATCGCTCACTGGCACTTTGTTTAACTACCATCCCGGACGAAATAAGACTTGAACACAACGGTTTAAGTTGATTTTGGACTGACACATGAGGGGGGGAAAACCCCCACAGGAAATGCCTCACTCGCGCTCACCCAGTTTAGCGAGTGTAAAAACAGCTCTTGGGCGTTGGCTAATTCATATTCAGAGTGTCCTGAACACTCACTCCGGGATCCGCCGGGCGTCGTTCCAGCAACACCGAGCGGGACGGGAAAACTCACCCATGATGTTGACGCTCCCGGCCGCCGGACACAACCGATCACGCACGGACCGACATTCCCCTCTGATAACCCCCCTCACGTAAATCGCGCCACGCCGCGCTGAAACGCGCGTATCTCGAGATGGGGAATAGCCCGTTCGAGAATCTCGCGAGAACTCGCCGGCCTGGCGCGTACGGGCCCGAGAGAGTCGAGGCTTGCGGCCGGAAGCTTTTTTTTATTAAATTAATTATTGAATATTTTTGTAGAACTGAAAAGCCGTGTCTCGAGTCTGGATAAACGACCATTCTCGCAAACTTAAATTCAGAATGCAGCACTCATTAGATGTTCATCACAACGCACCGAATAAAACCGACGTTTGTTCAACATTCACGGCGTATTTTCACGACGAAGCTGTCGGAGAGTCCCGTGGCAGCTCGGTACGGTTAACATCTCTCGCCCCCACTGGTGGAATGTTGTCGAGACGTGCGCTGGGTGGCTTGGTTCTGTTAGGAGATACGGACGTTCTTTGATGTAGTGATATGGTTATGGTTCGTTTATGGTTAAAAACGACATTATTTATTCGGTTGTGATGCCATTGTTGCAGGTAGGAGGGATGTTCTGTAGCATTAGGATAAGACGTATAAAATGCACCATCCAAAAAAACCAAACCCCTAAAAAGAATGAGTTCGTTTTAGTAACTTTGTGCGCTATTTTTTAGTAAACATTACATGAGTTTGACATGGGCTTTATTTTAGGGAGTTTTTAGGATCTCATAAGGCCCCTTGCCCTCCTCACAACTCCATTCTTCAATGAGTAGGTAACAGAGCCCAGAACGTTGCCTGCTTTTCCTGAATGCAACTTGTTTCTTGGTATCCTAGACTGCAGACTCCAATTCTAGTAATTACAGAAACAAAAGACTCAGGGATAGATGCCTTTATGGTCACTATGCAAGAACAGAGAGATAACGTTTGGAGCAAACCAGCAGATGCACATTTAACCTAGGGATTTCAACGAAGATAACTAGAATATAAGTATAAAAAAATGGTCTATTTACAATTTAAAGTAAGTAGTGGGTTAAAGTGCAGGTAAGATGATGATTGAGGGAAAAAGAAGGAGACGTGATATTGCACTGTTGTGCATGTACAGTTGTGCGTGTATGTGTGTGTGTGCATTTGTGCAGACGTTCAGTGAGTCCTGATGTTAATTAGCAGGTTAGAAAGTGTGCTGGGAATTCATCTGTTTGATGGTGGTGTGGTAGAAACTGTTCCAGTACTGGGATGTCCTGTTGCACTTGCCAGACGGTAGCAGTGTGAAGAGGAGCATAAAGGATGCGATGGCAGAAGCTGCTGAACTTGAGAACTTCAGGTGCATGAGAACATAAATGAACAGAACCCATACAGAAACAGTAAAGAAGTTGTGATTGTAATCTGCCCTTTTCTTTTCAATTTATTCCCCAAGTACGAAATACAGGGACCATTGCAGCCACATCTACTACATGCTCTTCATAGACACCCTCACATCTTTGAGATTGAGAACAGGCTTGGCTGCAGGTGGCCCTATCTGTTCATATGCTTCACATCATATCTGCACAGTAGTGCAGGAGCAGGCATTCATTAGATGCATTATTTTACTTTACTTTTACAGAATGTGGTGTACATACGGTATGGTTTAATTATTTTCTTTCACGGTTGTTTGTGACTTGAGGGCCTGTGTAATGATCCCGGGGCACAAGTTTTTAGGTATGGTCATGTGTGTGTTGGTTTTGGGCGTGTCCCCCGTGTGAACAATCCTTTCCTTTCCCCATTTCCACGTCCCCTTTCCCAAAGTAGAATTTTATATTATCCTACCATTTGTTATCCTACCATATTTATCACCACTGATCAACTCACCCTCAGAACTCGCTGAGCTTAACCAAGCGATTAAATGAAGTAACACTTCATAATACATTAGATAATGTTGCTCCCCTCAAAAGGAAAAGTCAAAGAGAAAAATGTAATACTTTGGTCTAACGATTACACATGTTTTCGTGATTGCCATACCTTTCTACCCTAAAAGGCAAGAGCAAAATCAATCCCAGATTCCGCTTTAAAACATGGATAATATTACTTGATATAATAGTAGTGACGATTTTATGGACTTATTTAATGCTAATATTGTTATGATCAGAGATAAGGTTCAAAACATAACAAACAGCTATTTATGACTAGAGAAAACAATCTTCCAATAGCAGACTTTCAACACTCCCTAAAGAGCCTGAATTAATCCCATCATCAAATCAATGAACTTGTATATTTGATCTGCTTCCTACAAACGTCCTTAAAAGGTAGCACCAGATGTTATAAATCCCATCCTTAAAATTATTCATCTGTTGCTCAGCACTGGTCATGTACCAAGTTTCTTCAAGGTAGCAGTCATCGGGACCATTGTTAAAAACAGATCTTGAGTAAGGTTTTGAACTATAGACCAATATCCATTTACATTTACATTTTCTGCATTTATCAGACCCCCTTATTCAGAGCGACTTACAATCAGTAGTTACAGGGACAGTCCCCTCCCTGGAGTAATTTAGGGTTAAGTGTCTTGGTCAGGGACACAATGGTAGTAAGTGGGGTTTGAACCTGGGTCTTCTGGTTCATAGGCAAGTGTGTTACCCCCTAGGCTATTACCACCCTAATATCCCACCTCCTGTTTATATCGAAAATTTTAGAAAAGGCCGTAGCCCAGCAGCTGTGTGCATACCTACACAGCAACATAATTCATGAAGTATATCAGTCAGGATTTAGACCCGGGAATTAGGTCTGAGACAGCATTAGTATGATAATTATCATATTTGGACGATAATTTTAACCTTTTGTATAATAATAATAAAAAAAACAATAATTTTACCCCTTCATTTTATTTCTTTAGCACAACAGGGTACAGATCTCTGTTTTCATCTGGCTACACAGACATACTTGGCTTTTTTATGTGCAGTCATCTCATGTGCCTTTATAGCCAATCAATAAACAATGTAACACACAGGTGTCAATAGGTGACCTATTATTTGGCCCAATGAAACGAAGCATTGATAACACACAAACTACAGATCCTGTAATGCAGTGCTTCAGTTTTCCTTGTTGAATGCGATCCAGAACACGTTCTGTAGGTAAAAGTTACATTATACACTCTGACAAAGTTCTGTGGATGAAACGTCTCTACTTTAAAGAAAGAAAGTCCAGTTGTCATGACTCAACTTTCAGACAAATTCACCTGGATGACTGAGAATCTTCACAGACATTTGATAGTATTGTTCATGCTATTCTCATTGACGTGTTAGAGAACATTGTTTGGATTACTGGAAACGCCCTTTCCTGGTTCAGATCATATTTGAATGCGCACAATAATGGTGATTCGTCTTCACATAGTAAAGTTGTCACAACCATGCGGGCATGACGAGGCGGGTGTACGGAGAGGAGGACGAAGAGTGACGAGAAGATGAGGAATGAAGGACGCAATCACCTGACATCACGAAACCTGGGGTTTAATGGTGAAGCACAAGACAGGGGAGACATCCGAGACGTTGACACTGGTGAACATGGAACATAACTTTAAAGGCCTGACAGCGAACAGAAACGAACAGGGCAGCTTTATACAATTAACACAGGTGAAAACGATTAGGGAACATTACACAGGACAGTGAAACTGTTCCTCACAGCCCTTATTATACCTTGTATTGCACTTCATATTCTCCGAGCCTCCAGTACTGCTTGCATGGTTCCTCCATCTCTGAAGCTAAAAGGAAGACACTCATCTAGCCTCTTCTGTCTTGGTCTCGGCGGTGGAATGAACTTCCCCTCATGGTCAGAACAGCACAGTCACTGAGTATTTTCAAATGGCAGCTCAAGACCTTCCTCTTTAGAGAATATTTAGATTAACTTGTAACCTTCTTATTGTCTGACTTATGTAAAGAAACTACAACAGAGTGAATAAAAAGATTGTATTCATAGTTTATCACTTTATTGATGGAAGGCCATTGCAAGTCGCTGTAAAGTCCACTTGAATGCACAATCACCTTATCAAGCATAGACAGAGTTCAATTCACCTTAACCTAGTTGTTAACAGTAACACTGCAGGGATGTCCATTTCATGCTCTTGCTAGCCTGGAAGGGGGTCCCTCTCTGAATGACTCCTTTCCAAGGTTTCTTCCAATTTTTTCATCCATGTGAGCTTTCTAGGGTGTCATCCGTAGGGATTGTTAAGACCATACTAAGACATACTGCTTGTGATGTTGGGATACCAAAATAAATTGTCATGGCTGCCCACTGCTTACCAAGGGTGATTGGTTAAAAGCAGAGGACACATTTAGTTGTGTCACCGTGTGCTGTGTATCATAATGACAATATGTGTCCATAATGTGTATGAATTATGATTAACCTAGAAAAAAGTGTGTCAGAATGTCTACCTGGCTGCTGTGCCCTGTGTGTAGGGTGTTGAAGCAGGTAAAGGCGTGAGAAGAAATTACAACGCTCTTCATGTCAAAATATTTGATTTATCACCATCTGTCAATGTGGAGAAAGAGGTTTATGATTTACGTGTGTAGGGACCTTCCAGCACCACCTGTTCTTATACAAGAACCACAAAAACAACACCTTGGTTGACCTTCTGTGGGTAGGGTTGACCTTTTAACATCACCACCTGTGACTCAATGGAGGACACGATTTTGGCAAAACTGACATTATGTGACGCCCAGAGGTCATTGAGCGCACACAGCAGACAATCGTGTGCCTGGTTAGCAGGTCCGGATGGCTCTCAACTGATTCCTGTAGAATCAGTATGCTGCCACCAGTCATGGCAGCTGCATTGATATGGAGAGACTGTTCTTCCCTTCTATTTAGTGCTGTCTACTCCTGATGAAGTAGTCACATGGTTGTTTTCAGTTCCGGTATTGTTTTCCATTGCTGTGACCCACATGCTTGCAGGTTTCCTTTTATTCAAAGTTCTTGTTTTACATGTCCTGCCCCTGTGGTATTTCCTGCAGTATCTCTAGGGTTGGGTATATTTTGGGCTTCATTCAATACTGGTGCCAAATGAATGCTTTTAATTTGGCACCAGTATTTGTTGGTTTCTAAAAAGTATATAAAACAGTAAAGTATAACAGAGGTTATGAATTAGACATATTTCTTAGACATTCCAGGTTGCCAGGTAAGCAAAACCAAAAGTAGGTTTTGACTGCCTGACTCCACCTACTGGCTTATGTGTCAAAATAAAGTAATGCTGTTCTTCATAGAATGAGTGAAGCTTCTTTTATTCTCCCGGTGCAATGGAAACTTCCCAGAACAATTCAATTTGAATCTGCTTGTACATTTGCACGTGATAAGCAGTTTATACAACCTCAATTGAACCAACTAAAGATTTAAGGTCCAGCGGGCCACTAGACAGGTTTTAGTTGATGATGATGATGATGATGATGAGAACCCTTTATTGCTGTTGCAGCATACCATGTCAATAGTAAACAAGTACTACTGAAACCCGGCCATTCAACTCAACTATACATATACACAACACAGTATCACATTGGGGGTAGACATGTCAGGAAGATGGGGGAACCCCCAGACTTCCCTCCAATGGGGAGTACATTGTGGGAACCAAAAAAATAATAATACCTCGCAACATAATTACAAAGACTCTACAAAACATAAAAAGTAAAAGTCACTTGCAAAAGGGGAGAGAAAATGTGTACGTGGAGGTGGTCCCAGTCCGATTCCGCAGCCATGTTTCAGGCACTCACACAGACCCACCAGCTCATGCCGGGGGGGTACGAAGCGAGCCGAGGTTTGGGGTGGGCGGTGAGTGCATATCTGTGTGTTTGTGTGTGTATGTGTGTGTATCCACGTGTCCTTGGGTTAGGGAAGGAATAAGAGTGTCAATGAGAGAGTCAAGCTGCCCTGCCCTCCAGGGAGATGTTGATTCAGCAGCAGAAGCTGATTAGGGAGCCGAATGCCGATAGGAAACAGTTGTTTGGGTTTTCGGCCAGAAATTTTCGCAGCTGTTATATTTCAGCTTGAGCCTGCTTGGTGGCCTGACTAGGCATGTTTTGTCAGCATACAATATTTTTTGATGTTATATTCTCACTTGAGTCTTGACATTTAGACGTGAAAAGCAATTTCAATTTAACCAACTAAAAAGCAACTGGTCACTAGTTTATTTTTTAGTTGAAATCGCCAGAATATTTTGGCAGTGTAGAAGCTGCCGGTGAACCGGTTGGAGAGGGTGTGTTAATACAACAGATATTGTTGAGGTCAGCTCCAGGATCTCTGACAAAATAATGAGCTTCATGGATAATCCATGCACCGCCCACATTGCCCTTGAACGTGACAGGAAACGGGCACAAAAATATTTCCTTGACGGCAGCAGAATACGGCACACTCAGGGGTCCAAACAAGTGTCCAAGGTGTCCTGCGATAATTTCGAACTGTACTTTAAGGTGTGCATACTGTAATCGAGGTAAAAAGGTATTTAGTTTCGTACATAAATCCTCTGTACTCTTTTTAATTTGCTTCTCCACCTTTTTTCCTTTCATATGTTTGTTTTTTTTACTGTCAAGCGGCAGGTCAAGCATATTACAAGTCAGCTAAAACATCTATAAACCCCATTAAGCTGCTATGCCAAACTGCTGTTTCCTTCATTCATATGTAACGAATATAGAATTTGCCTCTCAGTTCTGCTTCATTGTCTTACTGAGCTCGCCAAGGTATGTGTGTATCTTTTTAAGCGCGAGTTCAGTTTTATGCACATACGGTTTATGCACACTCTCATACGGTCCCTGGGAGGCAATTCCATTACCACTAAAAATGGAGGTTTAACAATAATGTTCATGTTATTGTAAAATAATTTATTGGCAGGATGAATTATGTTTGGTAATGTTGGTAATTAGGCAATGTCGTTCTTCACAGGGGAAGAGTCTGCAGGAGGGAATCACATTTGAGCAAATGCAGGTGAGTATTACTACATAACCTGATTAATAAAGTCGTACTTACTGTGTAATAAAATGACGGTGTAAAGATCTGCTGCTTTTCTTTGTCTGACAGCAGACCGTGATTGAGGAGGAACTGGAGGAAAATGGATACTACGGAGCAGCTTAGTTATGTGTACACAGTTTTTCTTTTAAATAGTTTGGTTAATAATTCAGTCCGTTTGGTAAATTATGCGTTATGCACGAAAACAGAAGCCTGCCCACAAGCTCTTTCATTTGATCTCCTTTTTGTTGATTGAAAAAAGCATGTGCTCCTTCCCTCCAGAATATTGGAACATTAAGTTGTTTTAACGTCCATTTTCCCTCCGGATCGTCTGCATTTTTCGTCTTCTCTTCTTCAGGTAAGCACACAAATTGCACTTATATCCAATGAACAGTAGGCGGCCCTGTTTCCCCCAAATCGCAAACACTTAAATGACACAAAAGTCACTTTTACGCCATAACATGTAGACTCAAAACAAACACATTTATAATATACACAATTACGCAAGAAAAGGCTGTGTTGCACATAACCGTAAAAAATGAAATGCAGACCGCGGACAGTAGCGCCTCACTGTGAAACAATTACCAGCCAATCAGAAAAGGAAAGACCTAAACAAAAGACAATCAATGAACAGCAATAGTGTAACCGGGCGAAATGCAACACAACAACCAATGAAAAGGTGTCCAGAAAGCATGTGGTAGTAAGTAGAATAGCCTTTACAGTTCATCTGGAAAGTATCCACAGCGTTTTGGTATTTTACAGCCTAATCCCAAAATGGATTGAATGCATTTCCTCAAAATTCTACACACAACACATAATGACAACATGAAAAAAGGTTTACTTGAGGTTTTGGCAAATGTATTAAAAATTATATAAAAAATGAGGAACCATGTGTACATCCAGGATGTCTCTGTATGTTGCTGCAGTCATCTTTCCCTTTTAGCCTGACTAGTCTCCCAGTTCCTGCAGCAGAAAAATATTGCCACAGCATGATGTAGCCACCACTAAACTTCACTGTAAAGATGGTATTGGCCTGTTGATGAGCGGTGCCTGGTTTCCTCCAAACATGATGCCTGGCATTCACACCAAAGACCAGAGTTTTATGTTTCTCATGGTCCGAGGGTCCTTCAGGTGGCTTTTGACAAACTCCAGGTTGGCTGCCATGTGCCTTGTACTAAGTAGTGGTGGTAGTAGCCTAGTGGGTAACACACTCACCTATGAACCAGAAGACCCGGGTTCGAATCCCACTCACTACCATTGTGTCCCTGAGCAAGACACTTAACCCTGAGTTGTCCCTGTAACTACTGATTGTAAGTCGCTCTGGATAAGGGCGTCTGATAAATGCTGTAAAATGTAAATGTTTTCCATCTGACCACTCAACCACACAGTCCAGATTGGTTGATTTCTGCAGAGATGGTTGTCCTTCTAGACGTTTTTCCTCTATCTACTGAGGACCCCTGGAGCTCTGACAGAGTGACCATTGGGATCTTGTTCACCTCCCTGACTAAGGCGCTTCTTCCCAGATCACTCAGTTTAGATGGCCAGCCAGCTCTGGTTGTGAAATCTTCCCACTTACAGATGATGGAGACAACTGTGCTCAGTCTGGCGGGTCTACAGACAGTTCATTTGATTTAATGCTTGATTTGTGCTCTGACATGAACTGTCAACTGTGTGACCTTATATAAGCAGGTGTGTGTCTTTCCAAATCATGTAAAATCAAGTGTTTTATTCACAGGTGGACTCAAACTAAGACACAAAAACATCTCAAGGATCAGTTCAATTTTGAGCTTTCATGGCAAAGGCTGTGACTATGTACATGTGCCAAACGTTGTCATTAGGGAGTGATGTTTAGATGTTTGAGGAAAAAATGTATTTAGTCTATTTTGGAATAGAGCTGCAACATAACAAAATGTGGAGAAAGTGATGTGCTGTGAATACTTTCCGGATGCACCGTATATGCTTTTTGCCGATATATTCCATACATTACATTACTCAAACTGAACAAGTTCGATGCTTTATTTAATTTCTTATCAGCAGTCAGTGTGCTCAAGTTTGTTAACAAGGAATTATTGAACATTTTCACAGTTTTGGATACTTTCATTTTTGGCTTTATTTTCTCTTTATTCATTGTAATGTTTAAGTTGGACCGTACAATTCAGAATTTGATACATTTGTGGCCAACTGTGCTTGAAAAGGTTTTATGGGCTGGTCTGAACATAGTTTGTACATTATACCGCCTAAACATTGAACATTGAATGAAAACAACCAGTGCTGAATTGGATTTATGAGTAGTCTTTTTTACATCAAGTAATTGAAAGTAAATAAGCAACTTTTCCTCAAAGTAAATTTGAAATCTTTTACTTTTACTCAAGTAGATTTTTAGATGGGTAATTTTTTACTTTTACTTGAGTAGAATTTAAACAAAGTAAAGATAATTTTCCTTAATTACATTTCAGTTCTTTTTTTCCACCTCTGGACATTTGTAACAAAACAAAATCGACGCATCTTTGCAATGTTTCATTTACATGGTAACAGCACCATCTGGTGGAAGGTTGTCATGGTCTCTAAAGGTGGACTTGTGGCAGTTGATGACATGTCCTTACAGTCCAAACATTAGCTGCAGTTTAGGTTAACTGCTGTTGCATAAGTGGTCCAGGTGTGTGTGTGTGTTGTCACTATGTCCACCGGTGACTCCAGCTTGGTCATGACCCTGACCTGGATACAGGGTATATGAGGATCCTTAAAAGTCCTTAAATTGGATTTTCAAAAATTAATACCTTAAATACACTGCTCAAACAAATAAAGGGAACACTTAAACAACAAAATGTAATTCCAAGTCTTTCAGACTTCTGTGAAATGAAACTGACTGACAATTAATTTCACTTTACTGTTGTGCAAATAGAATAGACAGCAGGTGGAAATTACAGGCAATTAGCAGGAAATCCCCATAAAAGGCGTGGTTCTGCAGGTGGTGACCACAGACCACTTCTCAGTTCCTATGCTTCCTGGCTGATGTTTTGGTCACTTTTTAATGCTGGCGGTGCTTTCACTCTTGTGGTACCTTGAGACGGAGTCTACAACCCACAAATGTGGCTCAGGTAGTGCAGCTCATCCAGGATGGCACATCAATGCGAGCTGTGGCAAGAAGGTTTGCTGTGTCTGTCAGTGTCGTGTCCAGAGCATGGACGCGCTACCAGGAGACAGGCCAGTACATCAGGAGACGTGGAGGAGGCCGTAGGAGGGCAACAACCCAGCAGCAGGGCTGCTTCCTCCTCCTTTGTGCAAAGAGGAACAGGAGGATCTCCAGCAGGCCACACATTTACATGTGTCTGCTCAAACGGTCAGAAACATACTCGATGAGGGTGGTATAAGGGCCCGACATCCACACGTGGGGGTTGTACTTATAGCCCAACACAATGCAGCACATTTGGCATTTGCCAGAAAACATCAAGATTGGCAAATTTGCCACAGATGAAAGTAGGTTTACACTGAGCACATGTGACAAACGTGACTTGAGATTGCTGGAGAGTCTGGAGATGTCATGGAGAACGTTGTGTTGCCTGCAACATTCTCCAGGATGACTGGTGTTGGGTGGCATTTCTTAGAGGGGGGCCGCACAGCCATCCATGTGCTCACCAGAGGCAGCCTGACTGCCATTAGGCACCGAGATGAGATCCTTTGGGAGGAGATCCCTCAGGAGACCATCTACCACTTCGTCAGGAGCATGCCCAGGCGTTGTAGGGAGGTCATACAGGCATGTCGAGGCCAATCACACTACTGAGCCTCATTTTGACTTGTTTTAAGGACATTACATCAAAGTTGTATCAGCCTGTGATATGTTTTTCAACTTTAATTTTGAGTGTGACTCCAAATCAAGACCTGATTGGTTGATAAATTAGATTTCCATTGGGAGCACATTCAACATTCAACTAAAGAACAAAGTATTTAATAAGAATATTTGATTCATTCAGATGTCCGTTTTTGTGTTACCTTTATTTTTTGAGCAGTGCGTCATTAAAACGAACTAGTAATCCTTAAATCTGAAAGTACTGATTCTTAGTCTCACTTCAGTCTGTTAACCTTTTCTGCCATTTGCGTGACTGGTGTCAGGGAATGCAGAGTAAAGCTGGAAATCAATTTCTATTATTTTAATCTAGTCAAGCTTGCACGATAAATGATCCTTTACGTATGATTCACTGCTTGTAAAAATCGTTTTTTGTCAATTAGATTTTTTGCATGTTGTAAATAAATGTATTCAATGTTTTTTGATATGTTCATTTATCTCTGCCACCATCATCAGTTGATGGTGACACATATTACTGTGGTGCTAACTCCATGTCAGGTAGTGAGTCAAATAATTACTGAGCACAACGTAAGAACCTCAGTTCTTACACCCTTATTGTTCACTGTTCAAATTCACAACCACCCTGTACAGCATTGCAGCTTTCTTAAAGTACCTTGCACATTTTACAAGGCATACAGTATGTGTGACATCACAACGACAGACCAGGTGGGAATGGAGTGAAGTCGGGTGACGATGAACTTGTAGTTAGAAATGCAAAAAGTACAAATTTGTCTCAGCATCTAAAACCCTAAAATATCCCATTTATATCTATATATTACTATATGTAGTACATCTTTCCTAGAATGTACCTTGTCTTGAAAATGTATGTATTTATTTATATTAAGCTGCAGTATTGGGAAAATAACAATAATTGCAGTGATGTAAAGATTTTGTAATGATTAATTTTATGTGATTTTCTTTATTATTCTTAGGCAAGCAAATGCCATTTGTCAACATTGATCTTAGTAATCGCAATATGAATTTTTGGGCTTCCTTAAACCTGCATAAACTGGATAAGTAGGTTCAGAAACTAGAAGGATTGGACTGCGGTAGTGATTATAATGCTTAAACAGCTGTTTTTTAAAATTGGAATAAATAAATGTCAGAATTTATTTATTTATAGAATTTGCTATTAATGTAATATCACGTTTGTCACAAGTGCCACAAATACAATAACAATGTACCTGATAATATTTAAACTGGAATATATTTATTGATGTATAATTCATATAGATATATTTGAAATAGACATCCACAATTATACATACTGCACTGTCGTAAAAGAAATAAAGATACATATACATGTAGACATGAAATAATACAGGGCTGACTCATTTGCGTTGTTAGAGCAATGAAATACATTTTCAATGTCTGGGGATTTTCTCTGCATAGAATATTCCAGAACAGAGACACAGAATATACCCCGGAAAATGGGTTTTATAATGGGCCACCTTGTTCTGTCAACAACAACAACAAAAAAAATGAATCAGACAAAATGCAACTACAGAATTGCAGACCCATGTCTAGCTGTGACATGAGGTCATAAGGCCATCCACATGCTTGGTCAACTCCCATTTACATTATTCTTTCCCTTAAACGAGTGCATGGTATACTGAGTACTGCATACCGAACTTCCTGGTAAGGGTTGGATAATGGAAGACAAACACACAATGCCTAAATGCTATTAAAATGGCAGTAACAAATACTCGTCTTCCTGACAAGAACTACATTTCTCAAGCAAATATCTACAGATCAACAAAATTCGCTCTAGGCTGGCATAGACCCAAAAAGCCTGTTGTGCTTTTTTGCAGCCTCTGAGCTGCTCCACGATACCATGTGCAAACAAAGTACTTCTACTAAAAGCAAACAGAAGATAAGATAAAGCATTCTGACTGCTAGCTAGAACTAACGAAGTCATACATTCTGACACACATGAGCAACAAAGACACATTTACTGTATATTTCTCTATATACTTTCCTCTATTTTTTTTAGGACCACGTTGTCCTCATATGTAAGGAGGGTCAATACTCAAGATTGTCCCATAAGGTTAGCCATGCGTTAGCAGCATGTGAATGCTGTTTAAGTCCTTGACAGGTATTTCCTTAACAAGGTGTAGTGTTTAAGAAACTAGCACGATGGAAGTTCAGCAGACTTAGATAATAATATGCAGATTTTAATATTATTTACATCTCATATATAACTTACTCAAGTAAAAAGCACTGAAATGAAAGTGGTCCTGTGGATCAGAAAAATGATCCATAATTAACTTAAAATGGTTCCTTAAGATGGTGAAGTGCCTTTTAATTTGCTAATCTGCAAACATCCATACCCCCCACCCCCACAAACAATAGAGTGTTTTCCACACACACATTCCTACTCAATGCCATTAGAAGATCTGCAGGTTAAATACATTCTACAGACTACTTTTGGTCGATATGACGAGAAACCACATCATGGTTCACGGGTGGACTTTAAAAGCCAGGAGTTCCTCAGAATGCATGTTGTTGAGGGACCGCAGGTCTGGCAACTTGAGGAGAAGCTTGGTGAAGATGGTGGCCTCGTTGGAGTGGTTTTTCATGATAAGGTTCCTTAATGCTTTGATCAGGGTATCCTGCAGAGCCTCTACAGATACCATGTTCTCAATTCCTGACCGGTCTGCCAGGCAGAGAGAGAAAAAAGGAAAAAAAAAAAACACAACCTATTATGCACTGGTTATGCACTCTACCTTACAATTAACTACACTGTTATTTCACAGTCTTCTGATCCCAGACCAATCAGTACCACCAACTGTTTGATCCACTATGTGAGTATTATAGTCCATTTATTTTGCCCACAACAACAAAACATGGAGAAGCTGCAGTCACCAGTTAGCGAAGCATCTTACCTGCTGAGACTAGCACCACAGCTGTGAAGAGGCTCATTTCTTCTTCATTGAGCTGCAGAGCGAGTAGTTTCTCACTAAACTCAAACATGGAGTTGAGAAGCTCTCCTGCTCCCATGGAGCGCAGAGCCTCCAGACTGTACTTGCGTCCACTCAGGAAGGTCACAGTGCGCTCCTTAACATCAAAGAGGGACACAAAGCGTACCATCAGGACCTATTGGAAGAGA
Organism: Denticeps clupeoides; assembly: GCF_900700375.1. NCBI lineage: Eukaryota > Metazoa > Chordata > Actinopteri > Clupeiformes > Denticipitidae > Denticeps > Denticeps clupeoides. The sequence continues at coordinate 28,188,698 of NC_041711.1, read as the reverse complement.
CAAGGCTGTGATTAGTTCAAAGGTTTATAGTTATTGAGTATAAAGAAATTGAGCCATATAATACAATCATAACTTACTATTATGCACAAATACCAAGCAAGAAGCACAATGATACATCATGATATAAAACAAAAAATCCAATAAGGCACTTTGTCTAACCTCAAATGTTCCAGCCTTCAAGAGGCTAACTTGGTCGTGCTGAGAGAGGTCCTGAAACCCAGGGATTCGCTTAGCAAATTCCACCACATCTCTAACCACAGGGGTGAAACTCATGGAAAATTCTTCCCAGATCTCATGACTGGACTTGTTTGGGTTTACAAAGGGAGAGGAGTTCATGGGACACACCTTTTGGAAACAGATAAAAACACGGTTATCATGGTTATCCATTTCTCAATCTCTCGCTAGTGATTTCAGACGTCTGAAATGAAAGTCAGACGTTTCACGCACCAGATGCCCTCTGTTGCCATGTGCAGCTGCTGCTGGCTCGTTCAGGTTGTGGTTGCTAACTTCGTAGACACCACTAGGGGCGGTCTGGGTCACACAGCCGCTGCTTCTGTCTTCCCTCAAGCACCCGTACAGGCTCGGCTGTGGAGGGTGATGGTAGCTGGCACGGGTGTGGTTGTTCCAGCGTCTCCAGCATTGTTCGGCCCGCGCCTCCGTGCCGCCGTGGCCGAGTCGCTCTGAAAGTCCTGGGGACAGCGACCCTTGCTGCTCGTATGTTAACGTCTGCTGGTGTGCCGCGTTCGTGCTGCCCACCACGTCTTCCTCCCCGCTGTCCGAGGAACAGGAGGAGGAGGCAGAGCTCAAGGAAGTGTCCATGGGAACAATGGACTCGGAGTCTACTGGAAGGTCTTGAGGACACTGAGGCGAGGAGGGTGATGAGGAAGAGGAGGAAGATGACGACAGAGAAGAGGAAGAGGAGGAACATGGGCTAGAGGGGTTGAGAATAGAGACCGGAGGGGTCACTGGATTCTTGGCACCATGGAGCATGTGGTGGAGCTGACTATTATTCATCATGTTGTTCATGGCATTCTGCATCTCCAGGAGCATCCGCTGCTTCTCCCGCTTGGGGATGCGCCCGAATCTGACAGCTGAAACACACAAAGACATGACTCGAGATGAGTCAATGTGCCACAAAATGTATACTAAATATGCCCAAAATGAGCCAACACCACACATCTAACCATCAACTCACCATCTCGGGACATGCCCACTGCTATGCACTTCTTGAACCTGCACTGTTGGCAGCGGTTGCGGTTAATCCGAACTATAGTGCAGTTTTCCGCCTTCAGACATTTCTTGTACTGAATATTCTGCTGGATGCTCCTCCGGAAGAATCCCTGTAATGCACAGACATCAAAGCGCATGTAATAATCTCACGCAGGAACGTAGAAAAGCGTGCTGCTTTGTGGAGACATTTGCAAACACGAGCTCACCTTGCAGCCCTCGCAGGCATGGACTCCGTAATGAAAACCTGAGGCCACGTCTCCGCACACCTTACACAGCAGCACCATGCCATTGAGTTCTGCACAACGCAACAAGGCGGTTACTCACCAGGCTTATGTTTAACGTGACATGGATTTAACGAAAGTCTACTGCTGTTTTATGGAGCAACTGACTTGTTATGCCACTCTTAGCCGTGGAAGGTGGAGCCCCTGGCTTGTCGGAGGTGTGGCTGCGAGCCTGGGCGTTCTTTGGCACAGGAAGCTGGTTGCCGGCCAAGAGGCCTCTGCTCCGGCTGGGTGTGGAGGAGAGAGGTGGCGAGCAGGAGGAGCTGCTGCTGTTCGAGCTGTCGCTCAGGCAGGACTCGGGGCTGAGGGAGGGTCCAGAAGAGCAGATGTACGCTATGACTCCTCCTGCAAGATGAGGACGCAGAAAGGAAGAGTTCATGATTCATTTTTAAAAAATGCTCCCCATAGCGACGTACCAAGTCGACCGAGTCCCAGTTACCAGACTTACTTAATGCCCTCATTCTGAATGGAAGACTTTTTTTTTGTCTTTTCATTCATCTTTATTGATCTTGAAATTTATACGCTTCTGTGACAATGTTAAATCGAACCAGACTGCTGTGCATATTCTGTCCAGCATTTAAATGGCCCAGTGTTTATAATTGCACCACGATCCGTCTGTTAAAAAAAAAAAATTCCATAACCTGGGTCTCGTTCATTAAAGGCAGAGGACGGTTACCTAACTATGACTCTCCGATTCGCGGAAGCCACCCACGCGTGGACCTGTCAAGTTTTCTCGGCGATGGAAAAAAAAAAAAAAAAAAAAAAAAAAAAAGAAAAGAAAGAGATATCTGGGTCACCACAACTGTCTCCCGCTGCCTCACGTGGTACTGCAGTCTGCCTCCGCGCCAGGCCACCGTGCGGAATTATGTAATGAGCGCGTCACGCCTCGGCTCGGCCAATCAGAGCGCACGGAGCGGAAGCGTGTACACAGTGGCACATGGCTAGGCTGGCCGGTCCATGTGAGACGGAGGAGCCCAGACGAGGCGAGTACAACGTGTCCGCGGCGGCACGCGAGGCGCGACGGATTCGGCGGAGAACACACACCCCCACCCCCCGACGGGAACGATGGATGAAATCGACAAAATCTCCCGAAACGCGAATGAACATAATCTTCCATGCATTCCAGTTTATGTGTGCCAGTTACGTTACGATGAGTTTGATTCAGAAATCCGATCTCTACTTTTGTGTCATTCGGATACATGAGGAAAAAAATGTTATTCATTGCTCGACTCATTGCTTCATCTAGCTGGACCACTAGATTTAAGGGGTTAAGACGCCTTACCTGATTTCGTCGGTTTCATATCTTCGGATAGATTCATCACGAGGAGAGAAACTTGGCAGGAGAGAAGATGCAGCAGTTGCAAGTTTGCACCAAAACGCCGAGCAACAAATGGACAGAAAGTTCCACGTTCAGACCGCTGCGGCTGTGCTGCCTTCCACTTTTCCGCCACAGTGAAAATGAAACATGGCCGCCGAGCGCAGAAACGAGAATAATTAAAAATAAAATAAAAAAAAAAAAGGTCTCTAATCCCGGACGGATTATTCGGTGTGTCGGTAAAAAAGCGGTCTCCTCTCGCGGAACTCCGCGTCGTCTGGGCGGCTGCTCGGCACTGAATGTTCCGAGTTGTGTGTTACCATGTGACCCACTTGTGGGCCACGCCCCCTGGCCTGGCGCTTTGAGTCACTTTAACCCAGTGACACACTTTCTCGGGGGCGGAGTCGCAATCGGCCCCGCTGTCACGTTGCCGCCGGCCCGGCCCGCAAATGTACAGTATGCCGCGGAGTCGTGTGACCTGGTTCGGCGGACGCGGGCTCCCGCGCAATTATACCTTACATTATTCAGCCACGCTGTAAACAACACCGAGGTCTCGAGTGCATCGGTCACGATCCACGAGTGTTTGGTAGGATAATAAGACTGCCGGGTAACTAAGAACCCCGAAAACGTGCAGGAAGTCGGGCCTGCAGCTGAAGAAAAAAAAAAAAAAAAAAAAAAAAGACCACTGGTGTAAACATGGCCCTGAATAGCAGGGCTCAGCAACCCCGGGCCACTTGGAACTTTTCCATTTTGGGGCCACCTGGTTCAGGTGACCCATGAGCCCCGCTGTATAATGACACGTGCAAATGTGAACATAGCAGGCAACAGGGCACCACTGCTTAATTTCCAAGACTTTATTTAAAATTATTAAAACAAAATGAATACACCAAAAAACAAAAAGCACATTTCCTGCTTGCACTTCATTTGTTTATTTACATTTTCACTTTTTATTTAAATTTTGGAAATAAAACCTGATAACAGCTGACAGGTGAGTAGTAAAAGTCGGAATGAAGTGAACCCAGTCCCTGTGTTCTGTGAGCAGCATTGTGGAGGCGCCGTCATGGAGGAACACACTCATGTGGCGTAGCGCTTGGTCCACTGTTTGGCCGTCCGGTCGTGCTCCTCTCGGTTTGTGGTGTACTGAGTGGCTATGCTTCCAACGAGCGGATCGGCTGTAGACAGGAGCAAAGAGGGATTATTCATATTCCCTTCAGCTTCTCTGTGGCTAGTGCAGTGTCCACAGAGCAAGCAAAATTACAATAAACAATAATAATAAAAAAATGACAATGACAAGCACAAAGAGGGTTTTAAATTAGGTCACAATTCTATTAGCAGAGGAAGCATAATCTAATGGCTCGATACTCACAATGCTATTAAACATAAAATATTGTTTTGGTCCATACTGCAAAGGATTCAAACTCAAACAAATCGTCAGAAGTGTGGCAGATTTCACAGCCAGAATTTATCTACATTACATTTTACATTTACAGCATTTATTAGACGCCCTTATCCAGAGCGACTTACAATCAGTAGTTACAGGGACAGTCCCCCCCTGGAGCAACTCAGGGTTAAGTGTCTTGCTCAGGGACACAATGGTAGTAAGTGGGATTTGAACCTGGGTATGCTGGTTCATAGGCGGGTGTGTTACCCGCTAAGCTAATACCACCCTGTCTCAACCATGGTATTTTTTTTTTTTTTTTTTACATTGGGGGGAAAAAACAGCAGGTAAATATATATTTATTTGTCCTTAATAGTGTAAAATGGAAAGCAACTCTTTAAAGTTTCAATGTAAAACGATCAGATTTTCCTACACAATTTATTGAATTATTTATCGACCTAAATGGCCCATTTTTAAATAAATTTTATGAATCATGCCAAATATCACATTGCATCTTCTTAGCACTAATAAACACACCTGCTTATCACTTTGTTATTGTATAGGAGAAACATTTCATACTGCAATCATGGCCTCTTCTGCAAATGCTAGACATTCAAGCATGAAGAGGACAAGCAGAAAATGAACAGATACGTGTAAGAGCGGTCTCCTTTCTTACCTGGATTACAGTCTGTGAGTAAAGAGCAGATGGACAGCAGGACCTTGGAGATGGTGAGAGCTGGACTCCAGTTGTCCTTCAGGATGTCCAGACAGATGACTCCCTGACTGTTAATGTTGCAGTGGTAGATCCTTGTGCGGAACGTCACCTGTTGAGTAACAAAAACATTCACTGACCACTGCCGCTCACCAATGTGCATGTATTTATCATTTACATTTACGGCATTTATCAGACGCCCTTATCCAGAGCGACTTACAATCAGTAGTTACAGGGGACAGTCCCCCTGGAGCAACTTAGGGTTAAGTGTCTTGCTCAGGGACACAATGGTAGTAAGTGGGATTTGAACCTGGGTCTTCTGGTTCACAGGCGAGTGTCTTACCCACTAGGCTACTACCACCCGAAGCAAATTTCTACACCTGCAATCAACAGTAATTGCAGGACAGGCCTCCTCTTGTAACCACCCACATTTGTATTACCCACATTTTTAGGGTGACACTGTTGGCAAAGGGTCACCACTTGTGATTTCTTTGCCCACAACTGTTAGAACTACATTTGGTGGTGAGAGGAGGTTGGCTCAACTCCAGTGAGGGGTAATTATTGAATCATTTATTTTTTACTCAAACCAAAAAGACAAAACAGCACACAGAGAATATACAGTATAGCAACTGCACAATGACAACAATCACAATAATTTTATTTAAATTTAAAAATGATAAGTTTCCTGCCTCTAGAGCCCAGGACAACACCGTACCACACTCGCAATCACATTCTAAAAAGTACACCATATTTCCACCACAAACCGCATAAAGACCATGCAAGCAGTAACCTTAATTATTCTCTATTTAATAAATATTCCTTTAAAAAAATGTGCTTCATGGTTACTGAATGTGATCAGATAAAACATTTCCAGGAGGCAAACGCTGATAAAAGTAATACAACTCAAAATGCAGGTTTGGGCATTACAGGTTATGTAAATTGAAAGAAATAAAGAAAGTGAAGTGATTGTGAAACACTGCAGCACAGCACACGGTGACACAACAAAATGTGTCCTCTGCTTTTATCAATCACCCTTGGTGAGCCATGACAGGCGCCCGGGGAGCAGTGTGTGGGGACGGTGCTTTGCTCAGTGTCCCCTTGGCGGCTCGGGATTCGAACGGTCCACCTTCTGAATACGAGGCCGCTTCCTCAACTGCTAGACTACCGCTGCCCCATGCAACCAAATTCTCTATTCAAACCTCCCTAACCCTGGAGCACTGTTATGTGGTGTATCGTATCTGCTCACAGCGATGTTCCATTACCTTGGGTGGTTTGAAGGGGTAGTCTGGTGTGAAGGCAATGTCCAGAAAAAAGACCCCGCCCTCATATACAGAACCTGGAGGACCCAGGATGGTTGATCTCCACTCATAGATGTTGTCTCCTTTAGGACCAGCACTGGAATAACGATTTAGAATAATTACTTTCGCGAGATCCCGAGCAGGACATCAACATATTCAAAATGGAGGACGTGGTGAGGCATGGACGTTCTAATTTTCATTACGTTTAGATCACCGACACGCAATTCCCACTAAATTCCACAAAAAACGTTGCGATTACTTTGGGTACTGGGCGTTTCTCATTCTTCAGTACTATTTAGAGAGGAAAAAAAAAAAAAAAAAGATATACTGAAGATGTGACAGTGGGGTCTAGGTCCTTCAGCTGCATCTTTATAGGGATACCCGCCCCTGGCACCACTATTACAATATAAAATTGTATCATCTCTCCAAAATCCTCACTGAGCAATCTTGCCAAATTTCGACAGAGAGGAAAAAAAAAAAATACCCTGTTTACTGTAAACACCAACTTTCCTGGCATCTTCAACAAAAGCCTGATTTACATAATAATAAAAAAACAGGGCCAGACAGGCAAAGCAACCGCATGGAGAACGTTTAAGGGGGACCACGTGAAGCCATCGGTATTAAGACCCTGTGCAACGATTCGTCTGTATCGGCGAGGTCTGGAAGACTCGAGAAGATGCCGCGGGAGGACGGCGAGCAAAGACCTGCAGTTCGGCGGCGGGTCCAGGGTTATGTCTGCCAACTCTTTCTGAATTCTGGGGGAATCGAGAGGCAACAGTGAGAATCCGGGCTGGTTAGATCTCGGACCGACGACCACCGTCCCTCCACTCGACAAAACGCACCTTTTCGCGCTGGTGGACAGGCGTTTTGGGGTCTTGCTCATGTTGTTCTGATGTTCTCCTCGCCCGCGTGAAGGTGGTGGTGGAGCCAGAAGGTAAAACTCTCAGGTCCGTTCACAGCCTGAGGAAACAGACAAAGAGGAGGAGGAGGAAGAAGAAGAAGCAAAGATGACCGTGCGGTTCAAACAGCTCGACTCCAGGACCCAGGTTGCATCAAGCCACCACATCCTGAAAAAAAACAACAAAAAAAACAGACCACGTTTCCTCCCCAACTCTCCCGCTCAAGTAAAACGCTCGCCGCCTTTCCCTTCGGCCTAAAAGGACGCGGGCTTACAGGCTGAACCCGCGGTGATCCTGACCGACACCGGCCGCCACGGTCCCGGGTAGCTTTATCGCGCGGACCCGGGACGTTACCACTAGGCTAACGACAGCTAACAAGCCGCGGCGCGTAACTACTCACGGGTCACCAGCGTTACTTAACGGCAGCTAGCCTCCTTCTGGGGGAATAATAACCCAAAAAAAAATAACAATAAATTACACCCACTCGGCTCGGCGGTCCACCGGCTCGGGCTGCGCTACTCACCGCGTCTCCCTGCGCGTCGCCGGGCGCCGCTGATCTGATTAGCGGCGACACAACAAAGTCCCCCCCCCCCCCCTCATCATCCTCATCATCATCCTCCTCCTCACGCCTGCGCTTCGAGATCCTTCCACGCGGCCCCGCACCTGTTTTACCTGTTTCGTGTTCGTTCGGCTCTCCTTCTCGGCGTGCGATCGAGCGGAAGTGGCCGAGGCCGCGGCGGTGAAACCCGGCAACGTTCCGGGCGAGCGAGAAGCGCAACCCCCGCTACGCCTTTATCCCCGTCTTCCACACGGTCTCGTAAATCGCCTGCGGACGGACCCCGTGACCGGTTACAACTTCATTTTCCCCTCACTGCAGCACAAGCCGACGCGTAAACAGAGAGCAAACTGCTACTACCATCCGACGTGGTTGCAACCTTAAACTTGACGTAGGGCTGTGACAATGTTTCCTGGACGTAAATATGGTGGTACGGTGGCTCATGCTGGTCAGGTGAACTGGCGACACCATTATTGCAGTGGAACCACGGGCCTCCGCCTCATCGTCTCTGTCACCCTGACCTACATGGGGGGAAAATGGATGGAATCCTCTTTTCCGGGTCAGTAAATGGGTGCCTTTAAATTCCAGGCCTTTCCTGCTACTAGAAAATACATCACCAAAAAAAAAAAAAAAAGAAAGAAAGAACCACAACCAAACACACACTTTAGCCACAGTGTTTTTTTTTTTTTATTTATTTTTTATTGGAGCTTTCAGCAAAGCGAAAAAGTGTACACACGTCCAACATTTTCCAACAGTCCTACACTTCTGCTGCCTGCAGGAGCTTGTTTTAAAAAAAATAAAATAAAAAAAATCACGCACGGAACAAGAGGGTGGAAAGTGTGTGGTGTCTCTGCAGACGCCAGTCCGGGGTACATGCAAATAATACGGTGGCTAGAATAAAAATAATAATAAAACACTATGGCAAAAGTAAAATATTATATGCATTTGTTCCTGTAGTCGCTTAAATGTGCACTTTGTAAGACTTCCCTAAGTGAATGTCCACAGAAAGCATGGTGCCGGTTGTTTAGTGTAAACAGATGTGTGCTGTGTTGAATGGGCATCTTGCGAACGGCGCCATGCCCACTTTGGTCTGATCGTCCAGAACTGCGGGTTTCCAACGCCGCTGAAAACCAATACTGGTGGGTTACATTTCATACTGGGTTTCACACCCATTATACATTTTCCCAAAGGGCAACAGAAAATTTTACAAAGTACACGTTTAAAAAGGAAAGATATAATACATTACATTGAGGGTATTTAATATTTTTTCCCCATTCCAACATTCAAAATAAAATCCCTCTACTCTTTGTATAAAAAGAATCTTTCAAGTCAACAAGGAACAAGGAAAGAAAAACAAAAAAAAACAACAAAAAAAAACAGCTCTTCACAGAAAGGTCAATGAAAGTCAGAGGGAAATGGCTGGGTTTTTTTTTTTTTTTTTTTTTTTACGGTTGCACTTAGTGAATGTGCTTTAACCAGGAGGGGAAAAGAGGTAGAGAGGTACAGGGTATTGTTTTTTTTTTTTTTTTTAATAGTACAGAGTAGCTGTAGAGAGATCAGGGCAGGTGACCTATGTGGCGTATCTCTTCGTCCACTGTTTAGCTATTCTGTCATGTTCTGTTCTGTTTGTCAAATACTGTGTGGCGATGCTTCCAACCAGTGGGTCAGCTGCAGAAGGAAAATCAGAAAAATCAAGAATTAGCTTTTGTGTAAGGCCAAGTGCTCACCTTTCTATATTCCTGACAGTAGTTGTGTGTTCCGGTACCAGAAAAGGATTGTTTCAGAAAAGCAGAGTACAGACTGCGTGTGTAAATGACAGCCAGCCACGTTTTTCTTTTGCTTTCCTATCCTGTCAGTCAGAGCTTAATAGCCGGGTTAATTCTAAAAAAAAAAAAAACGCTCGGTATAAAGCTGGCAAATGAGTCCCTGACACCAGTGCAATTCAGCAGCGAAAGAGCTGCAAAGACAATAAGCGCTGCACTTCCCATTTAGGCCCACCTGGTCCTTTGGTAAGATATTTAAACGGTATCGGCCTTTTGGTATGAACAGCAGGCAAAGAGTAAAGTTCTGCATTTCATCATTCATTGTTTTTCTTCCAAATTTGTTCCCATTTCACTGTGATCATTAAAACCATATTCATCAGATCAGCCATAACATTAATGACACCCTGGAGAATCTGCATGCCAAGTTAACACCTATAACTTCTTGAGCTCCTCTCGAACCAAGTTTGCAGTGTGGCAGGCACATTAACCTGCTGTACTTTGTCATCAATAATGTTTAGGAAGGTGGCACATGTCTAAGTAAGATGAATATGGATGCACAGAATCCACAGAAGGAAGGTTCCCCAATAGAACACTACCAACACTGGCTCTAGCTCGCCTTCTCCCCGTAATGCAACCTGGTGTCATGTCTTCCCTATGCAAGTGCTGCACACACACACACCCAGCCATGCGCATTATGTACAAGAAAAACACCTTCTTCAATCGGTGACTCAGGCCATCGTTGCACTCTGCCTGGTCTGCAGCTATGCATCCCATACCAAAGGAACAAGTTTGTAAACGTGACCAAATTTTGCGCATCGCGTTTAAGGGTGAACAGTTCACCCACTGCCAGACTGTAACACTTCACTTGGTCCTAATGTTATGGCTGACAGATGCAAATAGAGAATGGCACAAGCAGCACCGTTGAGGTTTATAGCTTATTTAACAGAGTTTTAATGGATATCCACTATGCTCCCCTTACCTGGATTACAGTCTGTGAGTAAAGAGCAGATGGACAGCAGGACCTTGGAGATGGTGAGAGCTGGACTCCAGTTGTCCTTCAGGATGTCCAGACAGATGACTCCCTGACTGTTAATGTTGCAGTGGTAGATCCTTGTGCGGAACGTTACCTGAAAAGGCGATAAAATTCTGTAAACTCTTTGTGTCGCAGTGAGTGTGTGTTATTATAGCTGCTATAGCATTACAGAGGTTTCCCCCCCTTTAAAAAGCACACAGGTGCCTTTTAAGGAACGCTCATGTCACACTTTACTGTTGACATTTGCCAGGCCACAGCCAGAGGGCACTTATTTTTTTATTTTAAAGAAAAATCACAGAATGTCTCAAAAAGCTCTCAGCACCTCAGCGCCTCAACAGCCCCCCATGTAGCCACAAACATGACATCTGTGTACATTTTGACATCTGAAACCACATTTCCTCCACCAATCAGTACCATGTGGGAAAACTGACCCTGAACCTTCACAGGAAACTTTTAATAGGCCCTGGCATGCTCTGCTCACACAGCACACGGGCATTATAATTGATAGCAGAATAGAGCCAGGCCAGGATCGGCATTGCAGCCTATGCTACGGCCTCATGTAGGATTAATGCATTTCTGATAGCAGCGTTGACCCTGATGGGAGGCGGAAAACAGGCTACAGGCCACAGCAGTGGAAACACTCAGGCAAAAGATCTCCAGAGAGGAGCCTTCGGAATTGTTTGTGTGGGCTGTCAAGCTGGGGGCTGGTGGTGGCTCCGGCTAGAGAGAATGCAACAGACGGGAGAGCAGGCAGGGGAGAGACGGTGCCAGGAGCCTGGCTCCGTGTATAAAAGCCCTTTAAACAACAAGATTATCAACAGGAAGGTCAAGCACAGGGACACTGCCACAGCAGGCACTTTCAGATACATCTACAATAAACACAAGCGCAGCTGCCATAAGATTTTCATGTGCATCAGTTAAAAGTCATTTGATGCAGACAGGATTGATTTGTGATTAGTCTAAATGGCTCAAACTCTTCATACTTGGAAATGGTCCACATAATTAATTGAGGCACAGGGGAGGGTGTAGCATCTTGACACAGTGAATGTGGCAGAATCATGACGATGATGATGATGATGATGGTGGTGAGAACCCTTTAGTGCTGTTGCAACATACCATGTCAATAGAAACAAGTGCTACCGAAACCTGGCCATTGACCAGACCATACATATACACAACACAGTATCACATTGGGGGAAGACAGGCCAGGAAGATAGGAGATAAGATCAGAAAAGCAGGCGGGGTTACATGGGAAGAGAAGAGGAGAATTAATAACACCCCCAGACTGTACTCCAATTAGGGGTACATTGTGGAAAAAAAAAACAAAAAAAACCCCAAAAATAACTGATTATCAATTCATTTGACCACCAACCTAGATCCGAATAAGTCACATTTGTCTTGTTTAATGTAAACCATATGCTAATTAACCGTCCAAACAAGACTGTGGGCCATAATGGCTGAGAGGGGGGTTCTTTGATCCTTCATGTGATGTGAATATTGTAATCTCACCTTGGGTGGTTTGAAGGGGTAGTCTGGTGTGAAGGCAATGTCGAGGAAAAAGACCCCGCCCTCATATACAGAACCTGGAGGACCCAGAATGGTTGATCTCCACTCATAGATGTTGTCTCCTTTGGGACCAGCACTGGTATTAGAAGAGAAACATGAAAGGGAACATTAGCATTTCCAAATAACGATGAAGAATGGACAGAGGGATCATAAATAACAGCCAGAGGGGGGATTCTGTGCACAGTCACAGGAACCTGTGACTCATCTATGACCGACTGTTTCTGACCGATTTAGTTGTCCACCCACATGGTGCATGTGTAACTTAAACCGAGATGCTATTAGTAATACAAGGGGCATCTTCTAATTTTAGTTTTCATCATTTTTATTAAAAAAATAAATAAATAGTGGACATATGTTGGTTCCCTCCACACTAAAGACCATATTTAGGACTTCTGGGACTCACAGACCCCTCATCACTCTGTCTGCTTACAGGAGCTGTTCCAAGGTTCTGCTGGGACATTCCGTTTGGGAAGCCCAGAATAACAAACAATATCCCATTTTCTGTGTAATTACTCTTTATGTTCTCAGTCCCAGCAAACACATTATTTATACACACACACACACGGAGTTACTAGCTAAACACTCAGATCTTATGAATGAGACGCCTGAAGGAAAATTCATCATTTTGAACGTAATGTGAAAGATAATGAGGGCTTGTCCGAGAGACTACCCTCTCTACCCAGAGCTTAAAGACCCCTGTATGTGTAAAGCAATATTCAGGGCGAGAGAAAATCCCTAACCGGTGCGAATTTGCCTTCTGGTAAATCTTTTGATATGTATTTCTGGAGGCTCTTGCTCCCACAGTACCGTATCAGCATGGCACTTTCATTTTAGTCCAATGGTCTTTTTTTTTTTTTTTTTTTTTTTTTTAAACGTTCAAGCTTCCTTTACTAAATTCAGGCTCTGGCCCGCTCTTTCTCACCTGCCTTTATTTGCCCAGAAAATGCTGTGATTTGGTGTTACGCAACATAATAGTGGAGCGAGAAATTGCAGAGAGAGTGAAAGATTCAACACCTGCGTTGCTCTACTGTACACGCCACTCTTCATTTATGCTCATAAAGCACGGCACTGAGCCCGATCTGGCGGAAACGGTCTATATAGACACTCGTTAAAGTGAAGTGACAGACAGGCAGACAGATACTGAGCGTACACAGCTACACACACACACACTTCGCCGCCATGTCTGGGTCTTTCACAGGACTGTTAAATCTGAAAGACGACCTGATCTGCCTTTCGTGAGAATGGGAATTTATATGCCTCAGTCACCAAATGGGGAAAGTTTCTAAAAGTTATCATTTTAAGAGTTTTAAAAAGTACATTCATTAAGGATAATAGTTTCATTGTGTATTACACTGCACTGCAGATTCTCATCTGGGTATCATGAGCTGATGATTAAGACTTGGTGAACTTCATACATAAAAGCATGACTACGACCCATCAAATGCTGATCTTTTTACAGATACTGTTCCTGCACTGTGTACAAATAAAAAATGGAACACCGCCATCCCTCAGAACAAAATCTGTCCTCTGTCCTCTAATAGTGAATCCACACATTCCAGATGCCTAATAAAGCGATGTATAGTATTTTGTGTACACCCCTCACATTTTTGTAAATATATTGTTTTAACTTTCCTTCGGAAACCACTGAAGATATGAAGATAGGAGTAAATTTGCAGTCCCTTCAAAATAACACAATTCCTAAACTGCAGGATCGTCTTCCATCAGAACATCACAGACATTCACTTGCCATCTGAGGAAGTCCCACAGATGCTCCATAAGGTTTAGGTCTGGAGACATGTTGGGCCAGTCCAGCATCTTTACTCTCAGTTCCTTTAGCAAGGCAGTGGTCGTACTGGAGGTGTGTTCGGGGTCGATCTCATGTTGGAATGCGGCCCAGTTTACGATGGAAGGGGATCATGCTCTGCTTCAGTATGTAAAACTACATTTTGGGCATTCATGTTCAGCACTCATGCAGCTCCAAACCAAGACACTCCCACCACCAAGCTTGACAGTAGGCAAGATGCGCTTGTCTTTGTTCTCACCTGGTTGCTGCCTCACACGCTTAACATCAACGCAACCAAATACATTTATCTTGGTCTCATGGGACATGGCTCCAGTATCCATGACCTTAGTCTTTCTAGTGTCTTCAGTAAACTGTTTGCAGGCATTCTTATGCATAATTTCTTAAAAGAGGCTTCTATGCCGGGTCTAACGGGTAAAAAGGCTGGTATCAAAAGGCTGCCGGTTCAAATCCACTGAGCAAAGCACCATCCCCACACACTGCTCCCCGGGTGCCTGTCATGGCTGCCCACTGCTCACCAAGAGTGATGGGTGAAATTCAGAGGACACATTTTGTTGTGTGCACCCTGTCCTGTGCCGCAGTTTTTAACAATGACAATCACTTCACTTTTTCCAGTGGTTTAGATGTTAATGTCTGTTTATTTTGAGGGGACAGCAAGTTTACACTGTTATACAAGCTGTAAACTCACTACTTTACATTATATCAAAGTATCATATATTCAATATTGTCCCGAGGAAAGATAAAATGTAAATATTTACAAAAATATGAGGGTGTACTCGTGTATAATAACATATATATGGTATATCTTCAAGTTAACACAACATGTTGTCCAAGTAACAAGCACTGCAGGTGAAGCCAAATAAATGCACACATTATAAATGCGCCCACACATGCACACTTCTTTAGAAAACTAATAAAAATGTGTTGATTTGCCTAAACATTGGCAGTGGCACCATAAGGAGTACAGTGCCAAAATATGCAGTATGATCATCCTTCACTATGCTTACAATCTGCTCTCCATCTTTTGGTCATATACTAGAGATCATATGATTATGATGTCACATTACAGACTCTAGTAGAGGTTCTGAGATAGAAAATTAGTGTCCACATAACCTCTGGTTCATTAAGATGCGTTTTGGAAGCTTCGTAAAGCCTGGATGGGTGCACCTTCTCAACCGGTGCAGCATTCATCAGCAGTCATTGTGCTGGCTAGACATGACCCAGAACCAGGTATTTCAACCTAAGATGTTGCTGTGTTTACCGTGTGAAACAACCAACCGTCTGATAAATAAGAGTTAGTTATAGTACCGTGAGAGCGAAACATCATGTTACTTAATACTGGTCTAATACCTCAGTTCAGATGGAATAACAGCTGAGAGATTAAAATTTCAAAGATACAGTAAGACCTACAAGAGGATAAAAGAGGACCACAGCTGGTGGAAAGCAGATAACTGGGTGAGATTTTTCATGCAGTATAGATGTGTCACAACTTGACTCACATTTTCTGGTTTTCATTTCAACCCTCCCTTAATTAGGCCAGTCAATAGCACGCTTGAGTAATAGATGGTCATTTACTATTTTTACGGGAGTATAGATAATGTGTGTGAATGGAGGGGGGGGGGTTTCACAGAAATGATTCACAGCTTCCCTGAGTAGGCTGGACACACACTTTCTTATATAATGTGCGCAAAACGTATCAGGCAAACGTTTAAAACCACACCAGACCCCAAAAAGACATACGTCCTATTAAACGGCTGCTTGGGGTGAAGTGACACAAGGCAACCCCAAAGCAATACCGACTGTTCTGAGAATCACAAGCGATCATTTTCACCGGTTACCGCTGCACTTCAGTGCAGTTCAGTCATTGGATTATGAGACATCCGACAGCAAATTCGCCCCTGGGATGCGGTTAAACACATGCAGTATTGCATTTCGCTTCAGCTTCGCTTTCCTGCTCCACTTTCAGTGAAGCCATTCACAAACAAAAGGCACCGCAAGGAAACAGTGTGCGCGATTGTGTGAGTGGGCTCATGGCAAGGTCATGCAAGCTGACAAACTGTCACTGTGCAAAAATAATTATTTCACCGCACACATTAGCCAGAAGGTCAGGCGAGCGAGCGCGGTGAGAACGATAATCTGCAAATTAACGCTTTTAAGCTCCTGCCACATTCAGAGAGTATTATGGGGAGACCTATTTCTGAGCAGGCTTTTAATTGATTTCCGCGCACGGAAGACGGCCGAAAGGTTGTCAAGACATTCCCGTCCTGTCAAGAGAAGCTTTGCCTTTCTGGGGTTTTCCCTCACGGGGCCGGTGGCGGCCGCGAGGGACATTCAACAAAAGAATCAGCATTATTTCACCATTCCGGGCCATTTCCCTCCAGTACTTCTCTAATCATGTACTCATTCAGCTACGATGTTCCAGAAGAGCCGCGCGGCAGCGGTTATCAGAACAGGAACCTAATGAAGCAATCTTCTCTTCCTCTGACCGTGAAAGACCCCGATACCAATTACAGCTCAATGGCGGCGGGTGCTCCCTCGCTCGTCTCCACATCTGCACGAGCCGCAACGACTCCTTCCACCACCCGGCTCACGCGTAAAGGCCACAATTACGCGTGAGCAATTAATGAGAGAGAAATACTCGCAGGGAGAAACACTCGCGCTCTTCCCGGCCCCGAGTGTAAATAGCTGCACAAGGCCGATAATGAAACGGACATTTTCCAACAATTCATTCTGCTCGGCTGCCGGTACAGAGGGCTAAATCTATTTTATAAAGTACCGTGACAGGCCTTTTCAGGGTGTTGATTATTCTTGTAATCTGATTTCAAAGCGCGTCCCTCTAAAATGCTGGGGGGGGGAGGCGGGGGTTCGATCCTCAACTTTTAGGGAGGGAGGATTGAATTTTTTTGCAAAGGGGGGGGGTATATAAAATGTTCTTCTTCAATTTAAACTGCTGCCTAAAGCGACCCAAAAATCCCGGCTCAAACATTTGCCCCTGGGCTTTTATGAATAATGCATTACAGATAATTATTATAATACAGATTTCACAAACAGCCCAAGTGTCAGTGCTGCTAATATAATGAAATATCATCGCAGAGTGACATTAGAACAAAAGGAGCTTGTGTCAGAGCAGGAATACTCCGAAAGAAAATGTGAGTGAAAATGATAATCTGCTCCCTTGCGGGAACTGTTAACATTTACTACGTGTCTGTCAGACTGCAGTTTCAGTTTTCTGCCATGAGACCAAATGACATCTATAAAATATATGATATATTATGAGGAGTGAGGGGAGAGCAAAAAAAAAAAAAATAAAAAAATATGCGTTTCCGATCCTCTCTGGCCGTGTCCGTTCTTTGTCTGTGAGAAAAATCCATTAAGCTTCAGATGGAATCCCAGCCAAAATGGTAATGGATTCTGGGAGCAACTGTTTAGTTTTGACTTTTTTTGTTCTCATGCCAAGACACTGCTGTTAGATCCCACATCAACTGCAGATTACAATTCCATCAATCAAAACGGCCCGTCCAGTTCACAGTCACTCGGGTAACATCTTATCTTGACCAAGAAATTCTCGGCCGGATTAACATTAAAGCTACTTGATGTAACAAATGAAGAGCACTATTAAGCAGCTGTTTGAAAGAAGGGCCACTTATATGGCCGCACTGGAAAGTCAATGGCCACCATTAAATCACACCGGGCTTTGTCAACTGTCAAACAAACGTCCCGGTGTACACCATTAATTGGAGATTAACTGGAGATGACTTGGCACAAGGCTGCAGTGCAGCACGTTCTGAGGCAGGGGAAGGTGCACAGATGTAGGTCCAAGTGGGAACATTCATTGATCTGTCCTTTTTAATGAACTCAGAGAAGTCCATGCAAAAGGACAGAGGCACCTGCCAAGGTTCTGATGAAATAAAACTCTGAAAATACCTGCCATGTTACCCAGGTTCTCCTGTATTTCAAGGCCATCACTCTATCCACTCCTATTATCTATTACCTTCCAGGAAACTCTCATAATTCACGAGGGCTTCCAACTTCATAACGAATGATCATCATACCCACAGCCATTCCAAAGGGTCTTAATACACAATTTTGATTTTAAATGTACAGTCATGGTAGGATCAGATCAGGAAAAAGGAACCGTTAACACCATAAACCTTCATCAAAAATGATGAACATGAGTAAAAAGATATTTATGTTGAAATAAAACTGAAATAAATCTATTTTAAAATATAGGACTTACATTTTGACAATTTTGCATTGATTGAATTCATTTAGTTCATTCTGGGCAAAAGCTGCTGTATGATTAATTATCTAGGACACATTTATTAACACATAGTAAACATGGGTGGCCAAGGATCAGAGGTGTTACATATCTGCAGGCAGATCTTCTAGACAATTCATCAGCAACTCACATAATTCCTGATCTGCCTGACCCGAAACATCGGTTTTACGTTCCAGAAATACTTCATAATGAAAATCTACATTTACCCTTGTTTTCCTTTGAAGGCCACCTAACAGATTTACACAGATTTTTTTTAGGGGGGGGGGGGGTTAAGATGAAGCTTCAGATAATGATCAAGGAGATTTCCCAGGGGGCACTTTGATCCTCCCCTCTCATGAATATTTATGAGCTCCCTGCTGCAGCTAATGGTCAGAATGTGAAAAATGGCCCCGGTTCTGTGACTCTCCGTGGTTCCCAGAGGAGCCTGAAGCAAATCAACAGTGGCCAGCGGCTCGGCGATGAAGAGGCTCCTATTAGCCATCCCCGAGTGTTAGCACTTTAGCGCTGGAGGCAGGACACAGTGCGGCAGGAGAGCAGCCCGGAGTATCCGCATTAAGTCCGGGCTGAAGGCCCTGTGTAGCTCAGGCCTTGTGGCAGGCCCACTTTTATTCAGCCGTCTTAAAGCCATTACATCACTCAGCCTGGATTCAGCCAGACAGCCGCTCCATTGGCGCAGCTGATCGACAGAGTCATTCAACGTGCCTGCAGATAAAGTGCGGCGATACTTATTCTTAAACCGATAAATTTGGCCTGAAACGGTGGCTCTTTATGTTTCCGTGTTGTCGAAAAATCCTATTAACGCTGCTTGAGCAAACACGCACAATGCGAGTCGGCACACGGTTATCTGCAGCATCTCCAGACTCACTAACAGCCTGCATAATGGCAGCGTCAACCGACTTCGGATGCATCCACTTCTATTAATAATGCAGGCCAAGTGGAAGGTGGCGGAGAGCCGTCACCAAAAACACAGCTTCTTCACCGCGGCCCTCCCGAAAGCCGCCGCTCCCTTCGGAGACTTCAGCCGTGCTCGTGTCACCTGATGCAAGTTCACGTTTGATAAAGGGCTTTGAGTAGTAGATCCTCACGCAGCTGTGGTCTTCTGCCGCCTTGATTAGCCTTCATTAGCATCTCATCAATTATTCTCATTAATTCCTCTCCAAGATGCTTTTCCACACAGCCTGGTATCATTTATCTTCGAGCTTCAGACAGTCGTGCGAAATTCAAAGTGGCCTTATTAACACCGGAGTCACTACTGCCTATTTGAAGATGGAGACTTGGGGTTGGTCCCCATTCATCTGTGAAGTCCTCCTGTAATATTTCCCCACCAACCTTATCTCACTTACTTCAAACGGCCAGCCAAAGGTAATTAATGACACCGGCGATCTGCCGTACTCCACTAAACCGGCTCCGGCCCGTTGTGCGGCCCAGCAGCAGCTGGGGTTCTACCCGTGCGCCACGGCCGCG
This sequence comes from Denticeps clupeoides, assembly GCF_900700375.1. Classification (NCBI taxonomy): domain Eukaryota; kingdom Metazoa; phylum Chordata; class Actinopteri; order Clupeiformes; family Denticipitidae; genus Denticeps; species Denticeps clupeoides. The sequence goes on along the minus strand of NC_041711.1, from coordinate 28,169,123 downwards.
TGCCCGTCACCTTCGCCAAGCAGCCAGGGCCGAGGTCCGAATCAGCCCCTGAATTCAGAGGCGGGCTTACCTGCAGTTGGGCGGGGGGTCCAGAGTGATTTCGGCAAGTTCCTTCTGAATCCTGGGGAAGAAACGTTAAAAGGTTTTGAAGCCGAATTTCACATTTAAAAAAAAAAAAAAAAAAAAAAAAAAAAAAAGTCACTTCTGAACACAGCGTCCACGCGTCTCTCTCGACAGTTACGTGGCGGAGAATGACACAGAAGTGCAGAAACCACACACACACCCACACCCACACAATCAGGAGTGGTAAACTTAAAAATAACACCCACTCCACATGGTGCTCCCACAGGGAGCAGGGTTCGGGTCAATATCTCAATATCAGGACAAATCATTAAAGATGGGAATAATGATTTCAAAATAACCTTTCCATGTAATGCACATGTGACATTATTACACAAACTTTACACAAGATCGGCATTTATCTGACGACCGCACACTGTGGAGTGTCTACGTCCGGGCGCCGAGCTGCATTAATGACAACTACAGCGGAATTATGTTTTTAAGTTGGCACCAATCTGTTCTTCCTCCAGCACGAGAAAAGCGGGGTCTCTGGGCGCGGTGCACGTCGGAGGGCACGAACCGTTCGACGGCCGTAATTCAACATCTCAGAGCCCACAGCCGCAGGGTCAGGCCCACGCCGTCCCCACGCCGAAACGGATTAAATGTGGACCGCGCCCTCCTACCTGGCGGCGTTTTATGAAGTGTTAACAGGAAACTGTCTTAATTGAGCATCTGTGAATGAACAGAAGGCCGTTTTCTTTACTGGCAGAAGCGGTCAGCGCGCTGTACCTCTTGGCACTGGTGGAGAGTTTGGCTGCAGTCTTGCTGGAGATCTTGGTCTCCTTCTTCTTGGGCGGGATCTGCTCGCGCTCCTGCTCGGGTGGCGCCGACTCCCTCTGCTCGATGTCGGAGCTTCCCCCGCTGGTGCTGGGGCTGTCGTCCACTCTCTGCACCTCGCCGGACATCCTGCGGGCACCAGAGGTCACATATGAGGCCCTTTCGACCAGGACGCGTCTCATAGCGACTTCGGTCCGGAAGAACCCGCCTGGCCATCTTTTTAAAACATCAAACTTCACACTGAAGCCTAAACTGTAAATACGGAGGTCGTATAAAGCGACAGGGGACGGTGGAGGTCCGTGTCACCTCTGTGCCCAGGACGACACCTGAACGCGCGTCGTGGCGCGTCCACATTTTAATTGTGCGGCTTGTTTACACGTCGCTTTATCCCAACGACGTATCACGTTATTATCACGAACACACATTCGTATTTGCCGTGTTTACATTCTCCGTAGAACTCGGCGCACCCCACGCGGCGAGATGCAATTTTAGATTTTAATTGGATGATTAGAAAAAAAATAATTATAATGATAATAAAAAAAAAAAAGTTTAAAGACGCACACGTTGGGCCGCAGTCGACGCGTCGTTATCGTCGCCGCGAATCCGCGGATGAATCCGCGTCGTTTAGCCGCAGCTGTCAGACTGCGACGGAAAACGCCGCCGCCGCCGCCGCCGCCGCCGAGCCCCGCAGGAGCAGCGGACCCCGCTTCTATTGCCCGGCAGGCCCGGGAAACGGATCCGCGACTCCGGGGCACGAACGCGGACGACGCGGGGCGCTCGTCCGCGCCGAGACTCGGGCGGCAGACCGGCCGAGGTCCGCCGCGACGAGGAGCGCCTCGGCACAAAGAGAGGCTCGTCCCACACATCCCCCTGACCGGAAAAAAAACGGCACTTTCCGCGGGACGCTCGCCCACGTCCCACGCCGCGGTCGAAAGGGCGGCTGTCGCCACGCGACTGCGCTTACCTGTCAGGCGGCCGTCGATGCGGAAGGCGGCGTGCTGCGTTGCCCAGGTGGGAAAAGAAAAGCCCCGAGTCGGCCCGTCCGCTCGCGTCTCCTCGCCGCCTAACTGGAGGGAGCAGCGGGAGGGGCGGAAAGAAGCAGCGATAACAGAGACCGAGGCGCGCGGCCGAGACGGGCCCGCGCGGCGCGCTCCCGCGTAGCCGGTGCTGTGGGGGCGCGGAGGCTAGTTTTTTAGTACCAAGCAGCCGTCGTTTTCTGTAGTTACCTGTTAAAAATGTTGTTTTTTTTTTTTTTTTGGGGTCATTCGAAGACTTTTCTGGGTTTGTAGTAACAATACAATAAATACAATTTGACTGTGGGCATGTGCACTGGCTTTTCTTCCATAGTGTAATTTTACATTTACAGCATTTATCAGACCCCCTTATCCAGAGCGACTTATTTAGTGACTGGAGCAATTTAGGGTTAAGTGTCTTGCTCAGGGACACAATGGTAGTAAGTGGGATGAACATGGGTCTTCTGGTTCATAGGCAAGTGAAGTGACGTGATTGTCACTTGTGATACACACAGTGCACACAGTTCAATTTGTCCACTGCATTTAACCCATTACCCTCGGTGAGCAGTGGGCAGCCATGACAGGCGTCTGAAGACGGGCCTGCTTCCTTAACCGCTAGGCCACCACTGCCCCACGACCACCCTGTTTTAAACACCATTTTAAACATATTTTCAACCTCGTTTTATCTAAGCGGTTCACTCCCCAGTGTACACAGTAATATAATCCACACACTGTTTTTTTGCATTCTGCTTTCAGCAAAGGTGTTTGACGTTTCAACCCTTATCTAGTTTTGCAACATAGATTCACATTTGCCGTGGAAGGCATATCTTCCGCGGTGAATTGAACGATATACTTAAATGGAATTAGTAAGCAAATTGTCTTACTTCAGCAGCTGTTTCTGAAATCAAAATGTGAAAGGTGCTTGTGCTAACTAAAATGTTCTGAGGCACTGCATGTTGCTCTGTGCATGCGAATCCATATCACAGAGCTTCCGGCCAGAGAACGGCCTACTGCAGTTCATTAAATGCAGCATTTTACTCGCGCAACGTAGGCAAGTATGTATGACTTTCAGTTTTAGGTATGTATGACTTTCAGTTTTAAAAAGTAAGTAAAAAAAAAAGAAGAAGCTTTCTGTTGTTTTACTGCACTTCAGTGTAAAGAGGAACCAGGGGTTTACCTTTGTTCTGAATCAGTCACAATCAGGGAGAGAGAGAAATTCTGCTTGCCCACAGTTTCAGTAACTTTGGCGCATGGGATCGCGGTGAGCGGCCGTCAGATCGGAATAATAATAGCCGTGGCAATGGAAGACTGGACACCAACCTGTGAGGCTGCATGAATGGGGCAGCCCTCAGGCTTAGCACTTCCTAAGTCTCGCCCTGAAAGGGCTCAAGGTCGAGGCTGTGCTGCGCCGAGCAGCTTTGTCATGGTAATGGGGTGAATAAACGCAGAACAATCCCACCCCGGCACTCCTTGTTCAATGCCCCTTCTCCTCACCATGACCAATGGGGCAAGAAACATGCAGTCACTGGCAGCCTGTAATTACGGCTTGTGGTCAGGTTAGCAGGGGATGTGTAATTGGCCTAGATCCTACAGTCGTGCAGCTTGAAAGGCATGCTTGTGAAAATCGGCCTCATAAAATACCCCAGTTGTACCAGGAACTGTGCATTTGGAGATCATTACTGTACAAGAATGAGGAAAATGTCTGTGTACTTCTGTCCAAATTCTCGAGATGAAACAGGTGAGCTTTGGGGTTCTTTCAGCGTTAGTTAAGGAGCGGCGCTGTCACATCTGGGTTCAAGAGTCTTGCATGTTTTCACCAACAATGCCATGGACTAACTGAGCTGTGGCTTTGCCTGTCAGTAGACAGATGCATTATGGGTCAGTCTGTTATCTGTCCATACTCATGACTATGAATGTGCGAGGAGGGAGGTGAATGAAGTGTTCAGAAAACTTCATTCAGTCGCTCAGTGCTTAGACTGTGCCTCAAGCAAAATGTTCCCTGTTGGCAGCATACTACAGATTCTTTCTTTTGTGGTAGAAGTGCTTAATGGGCACTTGACAAACAGTGAACATAAAACATTATTTATTTGTGTGACTATTTCCGTCTTTTAATACTGTTCATATGAGGACCAATTTGAGGAAAATGTGAAGAGCGATGAAGAAAAAAAGTCTATTTTTGTAAAATTGGGTTGTGAATTTTAGTTTCAAGAATAATCTAATAATTATGTAAATAAGTCAATTTAAATGATTTGGCAACAAATATGAGCATTAATATTTTTTGGATTGCATGAAACCCTATAACAAAAATAGCAGATTTTCTCGAAACAGTCATGCCAATGTTTGAAGTGTACAGGGACGTGCTGTTTCAGATATTAAAGCACTCTCTGTAGAGAATGTTCTAATCTATAAGACCTGTGAGGAACATCTCTTTCCCGTTTCACAGCAAATACTAGGGCACTAGGGCAGTGGTGGCCTAGCAGTTAAGGAAGTGGCCCTGTAATCAGAAGGTTGCCGGTTCGAATCCCGAACCACCAAGGTGCCACTGAGCAAAGCACCGTCCCCACACACTGCTCCTGTCATGGCTGCCCACTGCTCACCAAGGGTGATGGTTAAAAGCAGGAGGCACATTTCGTTGTGTGCACCGTGTGCTGTGCTGCAGTGTATCACAATGTCAATCACTTCACTTTCACTTCACTTCAAATAAATTACTGTCCGCATTACTGTTGCATATTTGAGTGTCGTATAGGAATTACAGTACATTCTTCTGGAGTCCTAGAAGAAGAGGCAGATGAACGTATGGGTCTGAAGTTTAGGAAGAAGTGATAATGTTTATGACATCCCATGGTGATGCACAAATCTCAACTTTTATTTTCATAACCAGAGAAAATGTTATTTAATGTTTTTAATCATATATTCTTTATCAGATCAGTGACAGGGTCTTGTGTTAAGCTCGACTTGAGGAAAAATTCAAAAATTCGAAAAGTCGATTCTGGAAAATGTATTTTAAAAAATCCTGCGGCGTCAGGAGAAAGAGGCCCAAAGCAGAGCTGCTGTTATGCACTGATATCACTTGTGGTAGGTAATGTACTCTCACATTAAGACCTTCGCCATGACTCACTCACCATCAATGTCCATAGCTATTCATTAAGCATGAAAAAGGCACTAAAAATCATGATGAATAAAGTTAAAAACCCTGTGGTTTTTAACCTTAATGGCTAACATTCCTCAATTTACATTAAATTACAAGAAAAAGGGCTGGAAAATATTGTTTCTGAAAAAACTATTTTGTTGGAATAAATATGATGTATGTTTATGGACTACATACATTTGAATAAATATGATTATATACATTAGAAATGATGTAGAATTTATATGGATAGTGTGCCTGTGACTTGCCTCATATTTTATCCTGTTATGTTATCCTGTTTATGAAATTATGAGTATAATGTGAATTGTGGAATAATTTGCTTATTACAAACCACAATGTCTTCCATTAGCATGTATGTGTCTTGCCAGGCCACCACTGGGTAAATACATGCTATGTTAAACTAATGCTTGTGTGTCTGTGTGATTGTTACAGCTGGTGAAAAATAACACAAGGTGGCGCTATATGACCTGCCAGTAGTGCTGCCCCAGTTAACTCCTCCTGCTCTGTCACCTTAATGTCACGGGCAGTCTCCAGCCACGGCGCTATCTGTGTGTCATTCTTTAGGTTGTTGCCGCGTTGACAGTGCTGTCAACTTAATGTCATCTTTGTGAGGTGAAGTGGGAAGACTGGTGGCCTGTCTGCTCCTCGGCTGTCTTCCAGTGGCAGCACCTCAGACAGGGAGACACACTGATTACGGGGAAAGTGCTATGACAGGACCTGTGAGACAGCAGGGTTACACACTCACACACACACACACACACACACACACACATTTAATCATTCATGCAAACAAGAGTGTTGAATTACCAAAAAAAAGGCTGTAAGTGTCAGTGTCCAGGAATCATTCTAGTCCAGTGGTCTGAGGCTGTTTCTGAAACCAGAACAGATTAAATACAGGATATTACAGGATTAACTTCAAATTTGGAACCCTTTAGTGTGTGTTGAAAAGTTTCCAAATGAATAAGAATCCATGCCAACTGTAATGTTATTACTAAAATGAATACCCGCTGAAAGACTGCTGGCAGGCACCCATGAGGGTGCCTTCATGCGGCCTTCACCAAGGTAAACAAACAGAAACCGTGTGCTGATTAAATTACACAGCGATGCCATTATCGAAATAACATATATTTCATTCAGTCATTGAAATTGTTATTTTGTATGATAACTGCTCGAATCAACCTTTTTTAAATTAACATTTAAAGCAATAATAATGTGTTCATCTCAACCAATGTGCAGCCTCTTCAATTTACATATCATTTTGCAGTGTAGGGGACAGAACAAAATAATAGATTTGACATTATGGATGACATTATGCAGTTTTATTTAACAGATGCCCCAGAGGACCCCAGACATCACACTTCCTCCACATGCTTGTACAGCAGGGACTCCGTATGATGGGTGCACCACCACATGCGTGGAAAGATGTTTTTTTTGTCAGCAGTCTCACTGACAGCTGCTTAGTTCTTGTTGTGGAAATGCTTTTACTTTCAGTGATTTTTTTGGACATCACCAAATGTGTAAGTGATATGTGATCATGGCCATTCAAGATTTAAATAATGGAGAGTTCTTATCCCACTTTAAGTCATATCAGTGATATCCTTGGCTGTTTTATTTGACCCTTTTCCACAACCATGGGATGTGTCCTCCAACATGATTGCTAACTGCATCAGTTTATGTTTAATTTGAAATATTGCCAGTTGAAGCAGATTGACCATTGCATTAATTAAAACATCAAAGGCTCCTGTCTCTTTGCTCATTATTGGAGTTTTTATGTTTGGATGGTGGCCTAGCGGGTAAGAAAGTGGACCCGTAATCAGAAATTAGCCAAGGTACCACTGAGCAAAAGCACCGTTCCACACACTGCTCCTCGGGTGCCTGTCATGGCTGCCCACTGCTCACTAAGGGTGATGGTTAAAAGCAGAGGACACATTTCGTTGTGTCACCATGTGCTGTGCTGCAGTGTATAACAATAACAATTACTTCACTTTGACTTCTTCACTTTGACTTCTGTCCCACAGACAGGGCACACTGTAGCACATAGAGGACACATGAACTCGCAACAAACTTTTGTTACACTGCAATTTTTTGTGATATAGCAGCAAATAAAACAAAAGCTTTATCACCAAAACAGTCAGTTTGTATTGGTGGAAAAGAGCAATGCTACAATGTGCCCTGCATTTGTGCTCCTCTCTCCACTCAGCATGCAGCATGTCTGAGAGAAGTGAGAAGCGCGACTGATTTGCACAACTGATTGCCAGCCTGCTGCAAATGGCTGTAAATGCTTAACACGTGGGGCACTAATGACACTTTCAGACAAACATGATGCTCTTTAGCTGGCTGAGGGGAATCTTATTTTTCAAAAAGCACAGACACAGCCTTGGCACTTTCCCTGCTAGAAGATTAAAGATGTTTCTCTATTGGAGGGTGAAGATTTGTTCCAGCTGCTTCAGAATTGGGAGGCTTGTTGCATGAATGGTCCATTGCAAGTTCTTTGGCTAAGATTTGAAATACTTCAAATGCAACATTTCCTACATATTGTTGTATTTCATGGAAAACGTTTTAAAGATTACACAGAAGAATCCATCGCCATTAAATACTAAAGAGAGAGAGTGAGAGAGATGAATGAAAAAATTCAATTCCATATGCACATCTTATTGAATGGCAACTGTTAACTAATTAAGGGAAAGGGATGTCAGTATGATAGAGCCACTGAGATTTATGCTATTTACAGTTCTGTGGCTATGTATTAATTGTTCACATAAATAACAAAAATCTCAGTGGCTCTATCATACTGACATCTGTGTATGCATTCTATTTTGTTCAAAGAAAAAATCCTGAATGACAAATTTATCACTGCTGGATGCAGGATCTGTTTGTTATGCTGAATTTCTTTTTTCAAAATTTTAGTTGGGGCTTACAGGCTCACAAATTTCTTACATTTTTGGTACTTATGTTTGACTGGAGACTATGGGCATCATCCTCTTCCTATCAACCCATTTAATCATAATTCTAAAACAGAATTATTATAATTTATCATGCCATTGGCAACCACAAATCCATGATAGACCACCATTTTTGGGAGACATGTATGCAAGTCTAATTTTAATCATTAATATTTACATTTACATTACATTTACAGCATTTATCAACCCTAATCCAGAGCGATTTACAATCAGTAATGACAGGGACAGTCCCCCTGGAGCAATTTAGGGTTAAGTGTCGTGCTCAGGGACACAAAGTGTCGTGCTCAGTGGGATTTGAACTTGTGTCTTCTGGTTCATAGGTGAGTGTGTTTTTCTCTTTGAAAAATGATGTGCTCATTGTCCTGGTCAAAGTGATTCCTGCTTTAATATGTATTGTTTAATCAGCCTCCTTCATTGTTCAAGATGAAATCCAAGGCTTCAAGGTCAAATAGGTGTTGCTCTAAAAATACTGTAGTTTGATAATTAATTTAATTAATTCGATTTTTATTGTTCATTGTAAGGGTAAAATACTGGTACAATATTATAGAAACCAAGTGTTTTTTTTATATGCATGTTTTTTTAATATGGAACAGTTGAATAGAAATCATTTTGATGGTTTCATTGTAATGAGGTGATGCACCTCTTACGTTTCACTGCTGAGATCAACTACCAGAAGTGCATATATATCATACAGTTACAAAACAGATATCAAACTTGATTATAAGTTCACATTAGGTTGTGTTTCTTATTTGTTCACTGTAGATATCTTTTGGTTATCTGTATCTCTTTTGGACAAAATTGAAAGAAGCTGAATAGTGTTTCCTCAGTGGGTTTTGACATTATTTTTCTAAACTCAATTTTTACTTAAAATGGAAAAGATTTAGTGCAGTACCACTCTTTTCTACTAGATGGCAGCAAGAGTACTGCAAAATGCATTTCAGACCCTGCGTATTGTTATGGACAGGTATATAATAATACTATATTTCTATTAGGATCTATTCATATTGGATGTGCTTACAGAGTTCAAATCCATAATAGACCACCATTGTTAGGAGACATGTATGCAAGTCTGATCTAGACATACACACATACCTGTTTATCTGCTGTTCATGATCTCTTTCAAATGCACTACATTAATAATGTTAATGATGACATCTTCAATTAACCAATTTCTTTCACCTCATTACTTATCTGAGTAATTATTAATTACCCAGTGATTGTCATTGCCAAAACCTTGCATGATGCATGCGATGAGAAAGAGTTAATTTCTTTTACCATGTTCAAACACATGAACACACATATACATATATTTGGAAATGTTGGTGTGAACTGGGTTTCATGCTGTATTGGCAGCAGGTTCATGGCTACCTCACATTCACACTGCAGGTGCGGTGTGAATGTGAGCATATCTGTGCTGATTCTACTGAACAGCTACTGTAGCACAAATGGCTGAAAGCCTCAGTACTGGCAGTTAGAGAAAGGGCACAGTGCACTTCAGCGTTCAGCACAGGCTATATAGCTGCAGACTAGGCAGAGTGCTCATGTGGACCCCTGTAGAAGAGCCTACAATGGGCATGAGAGAATGAGTACAGAACCATGAAAGCAAAGGAAGGATGTGGGGTATGTTGTCCTGGGATAAGGCAGGCCCTTTGACACCTATTGCCTACTTAAAGATAACAGACCACGTGCACCACCTTCACATTTACAGCAGCATTTATCAGACGCCCTTATCTAGAGTGACTTACAATCAGAAATGACAGGGACAGCCCCCCTGGAGCAACTTAGGGTCTTGCTCAGGGACACAATGGTAGTAAGTGGGGTTTGAACCTGGGTCCTCTGGTTCATAGGCGAGTGTGTAACCCACTAGACTACTACTACCCTAGAAACAATGAAAAAAAAATCACAGTAACAGTATTCTCTGGTTACAGTTGCCTCTTTCAGCAGGATAATACAAAACGGTTAAGGAAGGCTTTGAGGAACATGATAAAGAGTTCAAAGTGTTGGCATCCAAGTTACCCAGATTGCAATCCAAATGACGATCTATTGTGTCGAAAAAACAAGTTCAGGCTCCACCTTACACTGCAAGATATATTTTTTTGTATACAAAATGTGTATGCATTCACCGTGCACAGCCATTTAACTCTCTTTGCTTATGTTTAATGCACCATATGTTGCAACTCAGGATGTTTGAATTGAACAGAAGTTTAAGACAAATGTTTATGTATATGTGCATGTGCTTTCTGAAAAATTTGTTTTCCTCAGTCATCTAATTAAATTTGAATGCTGGTGATGGGGTACAGTTTGGGCTTTTTGTAATGGCTTGTGCCTGCAAATTTAATTTTATTACATATAAGCAAACATATTTCCCTGTCATGGTTATGGACCTTTCTAAAAAAAAAAAAAATGGTTTCTTAGAAATGCACAATGATCTGATGCAGCCATCAAGCAGTGTTTGATGTGTGTTTTTTTTTTTTTTAAGACATAAGCTATCAGCAGATCTCTACTCAAGTGAAAAATGGATTTGAGGAAATTCCATTTCCTTCAAAGTGCCATTTATTTTTCAGCGGTGTACAGCTCTAATAACATCTCTGAGGGTTGAATTGCTGAGGAGGGCAGTTCAAGTCTGACTGGAGGCTTCCAGGTTTCTTTTTCTTTCAGCGAGGCTGGCTGAGAGCTGGTCTGACTCACTAAACCACTAAATATTAGAAGTTTTTATGTGCCTTGAAATAGGCATGTTTAGAAAACACGCTTGATTTAAGTAGGTGGAGGCAAAAGTATAGCAGATAAAGGGCAAGGGATAATAGGACAATGTTTAGAATATTAGATGCTTCAGTAAATCTGTGGAAACAAACTTACATGCAAACACGCAATTCCACTTTCCAAATGTTGATTCTTAATAGACATGACTGTAAATCATTCTTGGCACACAATGGAGTTTACATCACTGTCAAATGAAAACATCCGTTTTCTAATGTGACCTAGCTCGAGTGAAATCACCTTTAACTCTGAAAAGAATGTCTCCCGGGAATGCAATTTTCTAATGGAAGCTAGCCAAGATCTGCCTGTGTGTTCTCCTAGTTCCTTTAGGAACCATCCTGAGAAAGGCATCTACAGTGGGTGGGCCAAGTCAATGAAATGCTCTGCATGGCCTAAGTGCCTTTATATGGGTACTAAGGACATAGAAGAACCTCACAGATTGGTGCATTACCAACTTCACATGGGTTTAATTAACTAAATGGACTGAAGTACTTATCATAATGTTCCTGCTTGAAGGATCTGTTTTGTCCCAGAAGCCCCTCTTCTAATCACTGTTGTATGCGCACTCCTGATTACCACCCTTGATTACTGTGGAAAGTGTTTGTAAAGAGCCATAAAGGGTCCTTTGCAAAAGGGAAGAAAGGTCTGCTGTGTTCCAGGGGAGAGCAGCAAAATGAAGGGGAAGTGATAAGACAAAATTCTATTACCTGAAGAGAGGAGCATCTGTTGAAAGAAAGGAAGCATTGTCTCCATGTGGTCACCGTTGAAGACACCACTGTTAATTAGACAAACACAAGGTGCTCAGCTTGATATTGTAATAAAGGCTGACTGGTAAATAATAGATTGCAATGATAAATGATGCATAAATGCAATACATACATTGATATTGCACCTCTTCTTGTGGGTTTGATGCATTTTGTGCATCAAGTTTGTGCATCATGTTTGTTTTTAGTATCAGACAGCTAATGCATTTAGGAGATAAAGTGGATGATAACTTGAACGACAGTGCTCTTTCCTAGGGGCAAAATTGCTCTGAGAGCACTGTAGAATTTAAAACACACATTTATCTGCTCCAGACAGCCTTTATTCTGTAAATAATTAATGTATGGAGCTTCTGATTCTGTCCTTGGGGGGCGGGTGTTGTCTCAAGGCACTGACCAGCTTGGTCGCAGGCTGGAAAGCTTATGAATGTCTCTCATTAATCAATGTCTGATATCAGATTAGCATATGATTATGACAGATGAGAGTGTCATGGATTCTATTCTTGGCTTGAGTTTACGCCGGACCCCTGTCAAGCGCAGTATTTGTTGTTTGCATCGACTGAAATAAAGATTTCTGTCTGCAGATGAAAGATTTAATGTGATTGTAGTTTTTTTTTTTTTTTTGCCATGCATTAAACTATTTTGTTCATTGAATCCCATTTCATGTTGTTTACTGTCATGCTAAGAGAATAGAATGGATTATATAAGTAGGGCATAGACTTTAATGTTGCCGCACCTCAAAGCATCCCTGCTGCAGCCATTTCTCATGTCCTTATTGGAAAGAAGTCCACCTGTGTGCACTTAAGACATTTCAATTGATTTCAGATTAAATACACCTGTCTCACACCCACTTAGTGCATCTCCAAGCAGCCCAAGCACCATGGAACACTCAAGGCAAACATTAACCGGGGCAATTCGCCGGTTCAGACATTACAGGAAGGCAGCAAGATGAAAGTCACTGCAACAAGTCATTCTCTGAGGACAAACGGAGACTGATTCTGTGGTAAAATGGTATCAGGCCAGTACAAGGTGAAGCGTTGCCTTGGGCCGAGCCATTTTGGGAATGATGTGCGGGTGCAGAGACCTTTGTGTGGCCGTTATGTGTTGAGGATGTTCCTCATGTTTTCTCATGAACAAATTTTAAGGATTTTTTGCCTGCAGACACATGAGTGAAGTGTATTCATTTGGCAAATGACAAAAGGAAATGCACATTAATCAAAAGTGGAGCAGGATTTGACTCAGATAGACTAGAATTAAGACAGCTTAACAATGAATTTGTCTTAATGGCAGGACAGGGCATGAAAAATATGGAATTGCACAAGTTGCATTGGAGCACCCCTCAAGGTCAGGCCACAACGGTTTTCAAAATCTCCACATGAACACAAGACAGATAAAAACAATCAGAGGAAGCAAAGGGGGAAAAAATACAGAAACAGAAAATACTAAGGGGAAAAGGGCTGTGTGCAGACATGGCGAAGACTGTTCTATGTTCTATAATGTACCATGAGTCTGTGCTGCTGTGGTAGTATGAAAGTGGTAGACAGGAAGGGACTAAACAAAGTGATCAGGATCACTGAAAGGAGAACATTTGACCAGACCTCAGTCAATCATGGACAATGTAGATCACCAACTCCACAGAGTGGAGTGTCATTGGTGAGAGAACAGAAAAGTACTTTTAGCCACAGAGTGACCTTCATAAAGTGCCCCACTGAACGCCACAAAGAATCCTTCCTCAAAACCTACGACTCCTCCCTCGGCCAAACACAGTAATCTGTGCAAAAACCGGCTGCTTCTTCTTATTTATCAAGGGTTAAACTATCATTGTGTGAGAGACTGTGCATTAAATGCCATGAAGGGCTGCAGTCTTCTATGTGTTATACTGTGCAAAGCTCTTAATAGGTGCAACTCTCACTTCTACAGATTTTATTAGACATTTTATTTTATCTTATATTTCTCGGTCTCTCTGTGTTCTTGTGTGTTGTGGTTCTCATTATATTAGCAATTCCTTTTGAGATTAATAACGTTTTTTATTCTAACATAACATTAAGACAGATACATTTAGTCCAACTGAAAGTTTGCAAAAGTGACGAGAAGGCTGAGATCAAGAATCTGTCCAACATCACAGTTAGCTGGTACAGAGTAAATTTTTAAATGCAGGCATCCAATCTTTTAAGGTTATTATATGAGTTTAAATACTGATTAATTATAATAGATTTGATTTCTAGCTTTTATTCTAATGCTACATCTATTTTTTTCTATGGGATTGTTGTAACAAGTGTGGGATGAAGTCTTTGGCCTCAGTGTGGTCTTGGCATTAGTCAGCAGGAGAATTTATATACAACTATTAGTTCATTTGTGCCACTGAACTAATAGCTGTATATTAGGGGGGGGGGGGTACTTTTTACTTAATGCATTTATGTGATCCTTAAAGCAATCTTGTCCACATTCATTTGTTTTCCTTTCTGTGCTTCTGTGCTTCTGTGCATGTAGCAGAATGAGCTTTCAGACTATTATCAAATGATCAACCTCCTCCTGATGGTGCTTCAGATAAAATACAGCTAAAGGAAAAGAGATTAGAATAATCTCTTAATCTTAGAAATGAGGTTCCAGTCAAGTGAATTTAATTATGTATAAGTTTTTTCTTTTTGCTGTTTTATCCGGTCATGTTAAATACACGTCTTAATAAATGTGGATTAAAAAAGAATTATGTCAAATTATTCAACCTTGGTGAGGTCCTTTCTAGTCCCTGCAGAGACAAGTCTATTTTTCCAGCACTCGCAGCTGTGAGGTCAGAAAATCCTTCTCTGACATGACTCCCAGTCCTCCAGGATTATCTACTGATGTGCAGAATCGAAAGAGACTGTACACCTTATTTCAAATTGTCTTTGTTATGCAAGAAGTCAGAGTCCTGTCTGTATGTTCGTCAGGTCTGTGAACAATCATGTGGGAGTAAAGCAAACATATTCCTTCATAATGAGAATATTTGTATTTGACTTTTTGTGGGTGGTGGAAAGGAAATCTATGATAAGCTCTAACTGCTTCTTCTTAGATTACTTTGGATATCCAGAGCAATATCTTTCTGTTGGATCAAATTGATTCAGTTTGATGGGTCAGCACCAAGCCAGCAAAGAGGAGTATTTTTTTTTCAGGAGTATTTTTCATTGATTACTTGTCCCAGGGCCTTTCTGTGAGATAATCTTCATCCTGTGTGCATGACCCTGATAACTGACCTCTAGCCTGCCAATAAACAATCTATTTTATGAAGGCATACAGATCTTAATATAATTTGATGAATAATAATGATGAATGCAAATTCCCTGTGAATATATTAAGTGTACACAAATAAAATATGTGTAAATGTTTTGCCTTTGTTTACTAAGATTAGACCAATTTTTAGTTTCATATTAAAATGCCTTTCTTATGTCAACATATGGTGCAGCAGTCTGGCTCAACAAACGCTGAAGGAAATACATTCTTTCTGCATAATGAGTGTAAAAAATTTTTGTTAGATACAGAAATTGGTAAGCATGTGCACAGGTTTTATCCTTGGTCTAATAAACTGCATTATAAAATTATTTTCAGTTCAAACCCATTACAGTGAGTGAAGTTGAAAGATGCAAGTAATTATATTAACCACGTCCAGATCTCTAAAGCTAATGAGGTAAACATCTGAATGGGAAGCACACCATTAAGAAACACAAACCCTTAACAGCCATGTTGCTTTTCCATCTTAGGCAACACAGCGTGGCGATCTGGAAAGGGCTCTTTAATCAAACTTGTAAAGCTCTGTGGATGACAGAATGGTTCATGGCCAAGATAGTGCCTGGAGTGGTAGGATTTCCCTGTCTGAGAGACATATAAGATGGAACACTTGCAAGCCTCTAGAACTGGCTGCCAACTCCAGCGTTCTCGATTTTTTGAATTTCCATTTAAGCAGCCACTGATCTGAAAAGGTCTTGTTGAAGCCAATGGATATTTTCCTTTTTTTTTTTTTGCTCACTAGAATCTGCCTCTGATATGCTCACTGTCAGCGCAACCTCTGCTGTGTTTTACCCAGTCTGGTGTTTACTGAAGCAATTAAGGTTAAGTGCTTTGTTCAAGGACACAGCTGCACAATGCTCACTTGGGATGGTGTTAATGTAATGATGATCTCCCTGCCAGAGCTGCAGCTATGGGGTTCGCCATAGTGTCCAAGGAATCATTTTCCAAATGGCGCTGACCTGCGCTGGCCAGTAATAGAAGAAGGGCATTTCCTTGCATGGACGTTGCTGTGAGCTTATCTGACGCTTTTTTTGTGTCCTATTACACGCAAGACACTGGAGGTAATTACATATTGATGGCTGAAATTAATGATGAGCTTGGTGGCACAGCTTTTTGCCCATGCACTACGTTAAGGTGTTCAGGGTAATTCATCTGCCACGCTCACCTGCCTCTGGGATAATTTGATTCGATCATGTATGGATTAAATTGAGCACTCCTTAGCATACAGTCAGTGCAACCTGAAATAAGACATTGCTGGTATCTCGGGCGGGGATGGGGAGAAGCATGCAAGAACAACCCCATGGTGAAAGGCTTGTGCTTGTTGATTAGATTAAAATAATTTAACACGGATTCTTTAATGCATGCATTGGTATGTTTTCTTTGTCTAAGAGGGTGCAGTGGCTGCTTACTTAGAGAGTGCACACACAAACATGATTTGCACATCCCATGGAAGAAGTGTTCTAGTGTGTGCACCTGAGGCCAGGGTTGTCCTGTGTCCCCACAGGAGACATGTGAGTGATGGACTTGTGTCCATGGGCCTCTAGCAGCTGTGTGTGTGTGTGTGTGTGTGTGTGTGTGTGTGTGTGAGTGATGGCCTGTGCTGTGCAGACAGGCCAGTGTTGGGTGCACCAGTGCGTGTAATGAACACCAGCATCCCTCATCTCTCCCCATCCCTCCTCTCTATGCTTCATTCCCCTGGACCAGGTACTGTGCCTCACCCAACAGCGTGTCCTTTTAATGACCATTATTTACTGTAGATAGGAGTCATTTCCCTTCACTCGCACGGCCCTCTTACTGTTCAGAGTTCAGGAGTGTGGACCTCGGCAGTTTTTCAATTCTTGGTCCTCAAGGAAAGAACATGGCTGAGTTAAATCTGAAACCAGCCAAGTACACAACCAGAAGCATTGTGATCAAGTAACCAAATTATTAGGGAACTAGATATGAAGAAACACCCTAAATAATTTGCTTCAAAATTAACATTCTTTTTCTCAAAAATTTCCTGTCTTGCTTGTAACATACAGATTTTCTCATTATTATCCTTATAATCATCTCACAGAGTTGCATCTATTTATTATTTGGTCACAATGGGGGTGCTGTCAGGATATAAACACACATGGCCACCAAATGGACGCACTCATTAATTTTTGATTGATATCTTTTCCTATGCTGGCCCTTGCGATTCACCAGACTGTGCACTTTCACTGTCAACATGTGCTGCTTTCTTTCTACAGAAAAGTAAACACAATAAACATAACATTCATGAGATGCGCTTCATGGAAAAAAACAATAGTTTGAACCTCTCAGATCATCTTCTGCACTCCAGATTATATTTTATGCCATTAGATCAGTTATAATTAACACAGGTAATACATAGCGATTCACAGGGTATTCCCAGTGTATTTTGAGAACCACTGTAGACACAGATGTTGGGGGGATGTTGGCCATATTATTAACGTACAGAGTGTCTGTGTCAGGAATCATGACCATGGTCTGCTGCGTATGATTTCACAGAGTGCATGGCTCTTTTGCATTGCAGGGACCGGACTGAAATAGCTCTGTATCTGTCGCTGTGGGCACATTGCATGTGCGCTACGCACTGTGTGCATAAAATAATGTAGGCTATGTAATGTGTTTAGCTGTGGGGGCAGACTCTTTCTGTGTTTTGCACCTGGCCTGAATTTTTTTTGTGGTGAACGCCACAGTGGGAATGCAAGCACATTGCAGCAGTAATGACAAGCAGGTCCAATCCCATCCAATCCCATATGATGTCACAGGTGCAGCTGTGGAGGAAATAAATAGGTAAGGTGTGGCATATAGAACAATAAATCTAAAAAGATTAAAGAATTTTAAAAAGCTATGGTGAGAAAGGGCAATTTGAGGCATTTTTCAGTACACAATTAGAGGTTTATGGGCATAAACAAAACTGTGTGAACTTTGTTGTTTCCTTCATTCTTCTGCATGTGCTGGTGTCCCGCAGTAAATATACAATCTTCTTTAAAGGTTGTTTTAACCTTTTGAATTTTAAATAGCAATTTCACTTTTTGCCAATATTAGACAATAATCTTTTATAGTGTCTCCAGCCGTGCCATAAACTGCATGGCCAATCCTACCAACCTAATGGTTGTGAATAGCTTTCAGGAAGGTGAATGTGCCAGTGCAGTCAGGGTGGGTTGGATGCAGTGCATAAAATGAGTCTGTTCCTGCCTAAACAGAAAAAAAAATCACATTTCTAGCAACCAGAGATGGTGCAGTGTTACTCATGCGTGGCCCAAACCTGTGATCCCATGTGTATTATGGAGGGCTGCCTGGTGGCACGTTTTTAGTGAAATTGCTGTCTGATTTCATCTCGTTTCGAAAGGTTTTATTATACCAGACCACACTAGCATTTCCAAGTTGCCTTAATCAGGCCAACAAAACAAAATTACAAGGTGGAATTTAACCAGGATGAAATAGTGAAAGTGAAATAGTAGTTTTGTTTAAGCAATATTTCAGTCATCTCTGCCTCATTTTGTGATTGCTATGCTTTGCTGATCTTTGACTGAGGTGTCAGTTGGTTGCAGGTTTTTGTGTAAGGCACACAATATTTCCTGGTTTGAAAAAAACACATTTTACCTGAAGCAATCCTGAATACGTGTAGGTGGAAGAGATAAGGGGGAAATACTACTAAAGGACCAAAACATTTCAAAACCAAGAATACAGTTCTGCATAAGTCAAAAGTAAAAAAATTTAATCTGTGTCTTAAAAAAAATGATGTACAAGTTGTTGAATCTGAAAATGCACAGCAATGGTATGCTGCTATGTATTATGTATTATGGCAAACTTAGGTTCAATGTTCGGGATGCTGTTAACTGTGAACAAACATGGCTCAGATATCAATAATCATATTTTTAGATCTACTTCAGGTTTGATTTTAGCAAGTGCAATAAGTGTGCCTACTGATGCTACATCCCGGCTTCACGTCTAATGAAGGTGGTCAGATGAAGGACAGCGTTCCTGTTGATTGCCAAGGGGGCTGAATGATACGTGACCAGCTACAGGAAGGGCCAGGGCGGCGGTGTGTCCGTCAGCCATGCAGAAAGGGCAGGCGACCTTTAAGTTACCATCTCCAAGGCTGCAGGAAGGTCAGAGCCAGTGGAGTGGGGCGAAGTGAGATGAGATGGCCCAGCGGAGAGATAATAGAGGGGAGCGGGGTTCAAAACACGCTGAACAGCGCTTTTCTCATGACAGAGCACTTATGGCTTTATAAGACAATTCAGGTCTTGCCAGTGGCCATGCCGTTAAGTAAATATCAGAGCCACTATAACACTAAGCCTGTGGACGTTTTTGCTGTCGCTGCAGTTTCTGTGCCGGTACTTTTTTAAAGACAGCTCTCTTGCACTGCTCCTAAAATAAAGGACATTCCTGCTGTCCTCCATGAGCCCGTTACAGAAAACTCATTCTTCTGTGATACTGTGTCACGGTATTCCTAATTACATGAGGCATAATGCGCATGTTCATTGATTTTCCCTGATTCAAGAGGAACGCACCTCCGTTGAAGTTTTTCTATGGGAATTTCACCAGTGGGGTAGCTGCGGTGTAGTGGGCTCTTTTTGTCCCTCGGGGCTCTGTTTTAAGGCACAACATTCTGTATGTTATCTAATTACTGTGATGCCGTAATAATTCCAAAATGACACCTCCAGGGCATAAACACACTGATTTCTCAGTTATACCTGATGCTCAAAGGACAGGAGGAAATACTGAGCGTTTTTATTTCACGTTTTTAACAGTTTTGCATTTTGGAGTCTTTTTTTGTTTGCTGAATGGAACTTTGAATACATTCTGAATGTACTCATGAACATAATGGAATACATCAGGTTTTGATTAAAAAAGAAAGAAATATATGAACGTGCACAATACATATACCGCTGCTCTGCAAAATAATTGGTTTGCTTTTCAAAAAATAAAAAGAAGAATTGCATAATGTTCTGCAGCACGGTTTTATTGGAAGCTGTGAAAGGCACAGGCTGCTCCTACTGGTCACCGGTCAACCAATCCTCCCTCACAAAAGCCAAAATGTAAATGATGATTTTTTCATCATTTGCCCTCGGTGAAGTGGGCCCAGCATGATTATTTATTTTTTCAGAGCAGCCAGGAGGGGAAAGGGAGCATGGGAGAATCCACAATGAGAGCCTGCTCTTAATTAGAAAAGGATGATGGGGAGACGTTCTCGTCAGCAGGCCTTGGAAGGGAGAGATTTGCACCAGGATCAAAGGAGAGATGAGGGATGACAAATATCCAGAGGCCAGAGTCTGCTGGAATTCCACCAGTAGACAGCCATACCCCAGGGGGTGGGGGGATGGGGTGTGGTATCCAGCGCTGTCTTCTTATTTTCACAAACACTTTGGCCAAATTCATGTCCACAAAATAAAAAACAGGTGCACTTTACCAAAACTGTGGGGTTTTTGACAATAGTGTTATAACCTGCCTGTATTGCCTGTAGAGCTACAATTCACAGGATTTACATTTACAGCATTTACCAGACGCCCTTATCCAGAGCGACTTACAATCAGTAGTTACAGGGACAGTCCCCCCCAGGAGCAATTTAGGGTTAAGTGTCTTGCTCAGGGACACAATGGTAGTAAGTGGGATTTGAACCTGGGTCTTCTGGTTCATAGGTGAGCGTGTTACCCACTAGGCTACTACAACCCAAGCTACCAGCGCTGCCTTTTGTGAATCGGGTTGTATAGTGAAGCGGTTCAAAAAGGCATCCGCTGTTGAAAGTGAGGGCTTCATCAATGCACCACACAGTTGGAGGGGGAGATGGTTCCAGATTTTTGACTTTTGTTTTCAGTTCATGTGTCACCAGAGTCGGCTGAAGCCCTTTGTACATGGCAATTGTGGCTTAAAAATAATAAGTCACCAGGCTCTTCCTGTTTCCAGACATGCAGGCTGCTTTGGCTTCGGGATGAATTCCCAGCTCCTGCACAGCACGGATCCTGATGGTTTTACACACTTCCTCTGCTGAACCCCAGGCAGGTTTTATGTGAGTTTATTGTGTGTTTTGTTGACTGCTGTGAGCCCAAGAAAGAAAATGGATAAAAGGCAAACATGATGGGATTTGGCTGTTGCAGATGATGAAAATCCCTTTTGCATACGCTTTTACATTCCCTAATATCAGGCAGTTTTGCAAAGGATTAAAAATATTGAATATAATTCTTCAGTATTCTAATGGCACTTCCCTGCTGTGCATAGTGATATGAGTCATTAATTGCGTTACTGCACATAATTATTTCTCCTGTTAAATTCATAAGCTGGAAATCATAACAGGAGATGGCAATTGTTGAATAGACCGAGCAGTGCCTAATAATGAGGTCACATTGTTTCCATTTGTAACCAGTATATTTAGCATGTTTGCAGTTATTCCTCAGTAATACAACATGCACATAATCTGACAATGTTTTGTACAACAAGTAATCCTAATGCATGCGTGCGTGATGTGTATTCTTGAATTTTGCATAATGACAAGCAATTTGCTGTTAAATTGTGTTACTTGATGACGCTGCTGCAATTTCTGTAAAATTCTTATTTTTTAAAGTTCATTTCTGTATAAGCTGTAGAGGTGGACAGTAACAAAATAAATGTTGTTGTAATATTTTCCTGGGTCTATACTTTACCTAAATATTTCATTTTAGAGAGGCTTTTTGCTCTTACTCCACTACATTTCAAAGTAAAAACTTTAATACTTTATCCACTGTCTTATGCAAAATGTGTTTCTTTTTACTAATAATTTATTATGTAGTGACATAACTGTTGCAAAAATGTTTCTTATCTTATAACTTTTTGCATGGCTTAATAATGTATTATTATTACTATTATTATTTTTACCTCTAATCTGTATAGCTCTGTTCCAAATCTGTCTTTGATGTTCTTTGCTGAATGTTGGTGGGAATCTGACACTTTTTAATTTATTTTACCAAAAAGAGGGAATTTTTTACATGGCTGTGTCATGATTAATATTAGATTCTAACGGTATTGTGTTTTTTTGGAATGCGGTTAAAATAAGCATGTTAATCATTGTGATTAATTTATAATTTTGTAATGAGTTACAATAAATTAGCAGAATTAATGCTGCTGCATTAAATCTGAGAATATTTAAATGCACACATATCTAAACGCACACAAATTTAAATGCATGTGACACGGTTTACTGCATTTTGGAGTGTGTCGTCTTGATCAACCTTTAGCTGTTAATTAAAACATTACCATCTTATTCCCATTAATATCATCTCCCCATCACTCCCCATATTCCCGATACTTGTCTTTGTCATAGTTTTAAATGTGCATTAGTCTTCAGAATGAATCGTGATTAATTAATTGTAAAATGTGTTATTTCTTGCAACCCAATCAATAGAACTGATCACTCAATTGATTAGCAGTAATGATAAAAGCAGTAGCATCGATAACATCAAAATGACACCAATGCCTTCTAGTAAGTGCTGAGCAAGTTCCAGTGAAGCAAGGTCATCTGGCCAGGGAAATGAGTGAAGCCTTGAAGAGTGAGATCTCTCTCTCTCTCTCTCGCTTTCTTAATGTGCCCAAATGGAGTGATCGCATTCTAACTAGTGGCCAGGGACATGGAGCTGCTTTTTCACAACCAGTTAGCAGCTATTGCTTGACTGCTGTCATGACCCTGTAATGCTGCATCTTATTTTAGGTTTCCTGGTGGAAATACATAGAGTAGATGACCTCTACCAGCCAATAAATAAGAGTTTTTTTAACAGGTCCTTCTGGTTGTGAGCCTCATTGGTTTTTTGGTTGAACTGCATCAGCAGCACTTCTGCATCAGCAAATGAATGTTAAAAATGGAATTAATGAACGGCGGGCAGCCGCCACTGTCTGGGCGCCTCCCTCGGCCTGCGAGTCGCAGTGTATCTGAAAAGGAAATGTAATTTCATAGCCACAGTAATGGATTGTGTTGCGCCTTCTGCTCTATTGTTTTTTCTTCAATATCCGGCCTCCACTGGCAACGCTGCTTTTTTTTTTACTCTGTGCCAAAGTTTCAGTCTTTGAGAGAAACTGGCCCCTGACTTTCATTTCATTTCAAAGAGCTCTATAAATCCAGACCACACCAGCACGCCGACACTCCAGCACAACAATAAAGACTTTACAAGCAAGCAAAATGCTGTTTTTGTTTGCGTAGATTTCAGCCGTCTATGCCGCAAGATTTGTGATTACTATGAGAAGCTGGATCTTTAGATCCATTACACTAAGATATATATGTTTTCATTTCATTGTAACACCCAGTCTGTGCTGTGAATTCCCATGCAGTCGAGAGAAAAGCATATTTTACTTGAAGCAAGCCCAGAGGCATGTACCTAAACATTCTCACTAAAAAAGGCCAGCCAAACTAAATAAATAAGGAGCTGACAAGGCAAATCAGTAGTAAGCAAGCATTTCATTTATTTCCATATGGGAGGCATCTGTGAGGATATGCTGATCTTTACAGTGTTTAAAATGCCGAATAGTCTCTGGTACGAAATTAATTAAGGCTTGAGCCTATAATGAAATATATATATAATTATAATATAACAATAGTAATGTGTCTGCTTTTTTTGCAAGATCCCTTCTGTTCTGAACCCAGTTTATATATGAGAGGAAATGCTGTTAACATGTGCTGGTTTTATTCCCAGCCCCACAGTCACCATGATGCTGGGAGCCATGCAGCTGAGCCCAGCACTCGCTAAATCTCCACGTACAGCTGGTCTGGGTTCTGAGAGAAGGAAAGGGGGAAGCTGCATTCCACATCCGCCTGGCTCAGTCCTTCAGCTGCGACATTCTCACAGGGCTTTGTGTTCCACGATTCGGACTCATTCTCTCCCACTGTGCACCGTGGACTGGCAACACATCCAACCATTGCATCATAAAACACCAGCTTTAATCCGCTCTGAGCTCTCTGTGCATTACGTACATTAGGGAACAAGTGTTGGTCATAACATCTCTGCTAAAACTGAACAAATTTAGTGCTTGTACACTGCTATAAAGTGACGCTGTGCAGTATTTAGAAAAATAATAAATCAACACCAGGTCAGCAGTTTATAGACTTTTTATACACTATGTTTGAGAACGTTTTAGGATTTACTATGAATTCTGTTTCTATGTTCTTGATTTTGTATCTTTTTGTTATATGGTTTATGATATGTGTGTTGTATTATAATATGTATTATATGTTTATTGTAATGTTGCATTGTTAAATGTTAATGGTTGTCTTGGCTGTGGCAAAGGAATTGTACCTTGTACACTGTGCCGAATCCCATTAGGGGTTACCAGAGCAGATCAACCTGTATCAATTCCCACACAATACCCCTTCCTGACGATACCCTCCCTATTTACAACGAGTTCTGTACAGATTACAGTAAAACTCTGAACTCTGATTCAAATATCCCAGTAGAATTAAAAAAAAAATCTGTACAATTAATAATTGTGAAATCCTTTCAAGCTGCTCCTCAGATGCTCTGTGTTTAATAAGCTCTTGTATGAAATGTCAGCAATTACTTAATTGGTTTTCAGGCAGGTTCACACACTGCTGTCAGGCTTCTTTGCAATGCAGCTTCCGTCTGTATTAAAAACGTTGTTATTTGTGATATTTACAAGATGAGTGTTTTAGTGTTTTTTTTTTTTGTTTTTTTCGGCTGTGGTAACCGCAGCTCCGTATCCAGTCAGTTCTCAGAGGGAATCAGTGTAGGCAGCTAACACCCCTCCTTGGCGGTCGTCCGCTACCCAGACTGGTAATTAGGTGATCTGTGTCTGCCTAATAAACAGCTTGTTGGACTTCCTCAAGGACGGACCACCAAACCAACATTTCTCTGCTGTCACTGTGATTCCTAGCCGTGTTAGCACTTCAGGATTGTTTCAGCTTTGCGAGCTGGAAAAAAATAAAAACTCTTAATCTCATAAAATTCATTTCTTTGTAACCTTGACAGTAGCTGGGGAGGATGTGACCATTAATCTCTGCTTCAGCAGCGTCCTCCAGATTTATTGGACTTTGGGGTTGATAGGCTGACAAGGTGCACATTCTTTCCCAACATTATGGGCTCCATGATGGCCGTCAGATAACAGTAAATAACCTAGAGGTTGTGAACTTTATTGAGTTACACGATTTGTGCAAATTTATGATGCACGTTTCTCTTCTGGAAAAGTTGATGCCTTCAATGCCAAAAGCATGTACACAAAGCCTGCACCAGTAGACCCCAGACAGCATACACACTGAGCTATGCAGGATTTATCTGAAGGTGTGGAGCTATTCTGGCTGGAAACGGCTCGGATTAAAACTGCTCAGGTTCATGGGTCAGAACGACTTGACCTTGACAGGAAAGCCATCTTGTAACTTTTGGAAAACAGGCTTCTGTCCCATTACTGTCCCAAAATAGACTTTAAAATAAATATTATTTCCGCCCCATTATATTTCTACTATACATGCACAAATGTGTAACAACCCGACTAGCTTAATTTGTTCTCAGTCAGTCTGTGGGTCTTTTTGGGGAAGGAAGGCTCTGGATTCTTAAGCTTCCTTCCCTGTAACTCTCTCTGATTGTATCACATTCCCCTGCATGTGAACCTGAGGTCTGAGCGCCTGTATATTACATATTACTCATGAGTGTGGGTGTCAGGATGTGAAATGTTGTTATTCAGTGGGGGTTGGAATAGCCTGCGCTGTAATGCAATGCACTCGAATACTGCAGCGGCTATGGACCTTTTCGTTTGATGTATTTTGGACATGCCAGGCCTGCACCGGACGCTGACTGCATGGTATCAATCACACTCCCCCTGCAGCCGTGCGACTATATGAAATATTAGGTCGATATATTCTTGTGTGTGAGTTTTGGAGTGTTAAATTGCACAGAATTTTCAGTCTAAAATTCAAGCTGCTTTGTGTCACTGGCTGTTGAAAAAGGTACTTTAGAAAGAAAATTGACTTTTAAAGCCATTTTATGGACCATGGAATCAGCGAGGGTTTAAAATAGTTCCCTCTCCTTTGGTCTCTCAGGTTTTCCCACTGCATATGTGTTTGATGTTTTTGATGACTCTCAAGAGGCATATAGTGTCTACTTGTAATCCATCATGTGCACTGCATTGTCCAGGTATATCTACTAGTGATGTTGTTCTTGAGACCAGTTTTTTGTTGTCTCGGTCTCAACTCTATTTGGTTTCGGGTTTGTCTTGGTCTCGGACATAGAGGACTCAATGTGAAAACGGCGCATCCTCACAGAAGAGTATCATTATTTATATCCTAAATTCAAATGCAACCAGTCATTATAACATTTTCTCAATGGACATTCCCAGCCTGTCACAGTCCACACACATCATACACATCACATCATAGCGAAGTCGGAAAAGAAATGTCCGGAATTTTTTAGAAACGGGTGGCATCACAGGCATCAGCAAAATTATTTATTTTTATTTCTATTGCCCATTTGCGCCTGGCTGTATGCTGATTATGTTAAACCACCTTGACAGAGACAGCTGGAACAAAGTCGGCATTCAACAGGCATCTGGAGGGAAAGCACCATGCATAATACAGTCTGGGGGAGATATTTTGTGTTTGCAAGCAGCTAGATCACTACTACGGACCGCCTGAGGTACCATGAAATGGAAAATAATTATCCTGTGTGCACAAGTTAGCGAAAGTGAAGTGATTGACATTGTGAAACGCTGCAACACAGCACGGTGACACAACAACATTTTTAACCCATCACCTTAGTGAGCAGTGGGCAGCAATGAAAGGCACCCAGGGATCGATCAGTGTGTGGATGTTATCTTGATCAGTGGCACATTGAAGGATATAGAAATTTTCTGTCCCAGTTAATTAATATTCCTAAAGCTGACCCCTCAGAATCCAACTTGGCTAATATGGTTCTAACGTCTTCTTTTTTGGATTAAAGTAATTTTCTCTGCACATTGTGAACATACAACTATAATCATGCATTTTCCACAGACCTTGTAATTGTTCCTGGATGAAGTAAAGAACATAACCTAAGTGGGTCCTTCTCTCTTTCAGTATGCGCAGATTAGAATCCTGTGTCTACGTGCAAGAGCAACAATCATTTTATTGTAAGACATTACAAATTGGTTAGCTGAGTCCTCTCCACCATGAGGCGTGTGGAGTAAATTAATTTAAATAATTTGTGTGCAGTTAAAGGTACTGTAGGTGCGCTGTACACTCCCCTTTGTTAAGTCTGTAGATCAGTGAACCAGCACAGTCTTGCTTTGTTAATTTGATGACTTTGCAAAAAAGAGCATGGTACGGGGGAATCATTGGACTGCGTGTTGGAGATCTCTGCCAATCCCCAGTGCTGCCTGTTTATATCTAAGCCCCAATCATGAAGGTGGAATCAGTGTCAGCTGGGCACGATCAGGGCTTCCCCCTCCGGTGGACCTTCACCTCGCCTGGACATCACAGGGTGCATCACTTTCCATCTTACCCTGACATGCACATCGTGGTACCCAATAATTTGATCCTTCTGGAAAGGCAGAGAAGGTATTCACTGCATCATTTCTGATTAAAAACCACCGTTCGCCAGCTGAAACACATTAATCACTGCCGTAGGTGTGGAGAATGGTAACCATTTATCCTGCCGATGGAAATGTTCTAAATCAGTTAACAGACAAAGAGCGACATAGAAATAAAGTTGTTAGATCTCATGGAAATGTCAGGCGTCTTTGTTTAAGGGTGACAGCAGAGAACAGGAATTGTGTTTAACTGTGCGGGTAAGTTTTTTCTTTTGGAGGCCTAAGCACCCCAAAAAAATATAAGGCACCATGGCTTTTCAACGCTTGAGAGCGGTGTGTTGATAAAAGCTGCTGAAATATTTTGCAAAGCCTTTTCTGAAGCTACTGGGTCCCAAGCACTTTAACCCAAACCTACTGTTACTTTCCTGTAGCGCTGAGAACTGTAATTATCAGCAAATAAGCAGCACCTTCTTGTCATCTCAGACAGCTCTAAATACCCAAGAAGAGATTGTTGAAATCAAATCGCTCACCAGTTCAGTTTTTAAATAAGATTGCATTTAAATTCACCTCAAGGTTCCCAAGCATCATGCCCATGAGCGAGTGGCACATCTATGCCAGATTCTTTAAAACTGTGTCCATTCAGAATCACCCAAAGGGATTTTTGGAATAATTTACTCTTCTTCAGGGTACGAAAGCTGGATTACGCCAACATCTGACCACACTCTGCATTTCAGTTCATCAATACCCATCTCAATGTCTGCCTGTCTCTTTAATTAGCTTGCATCTGACTCAGCGGCTCCCGCTCCTATGAATACAGCGGGTGGTTGGTGGAGGTCCAAAAATCATTGTTAAGTTCTGTAAATCGAATCCATATTGACCCATTGTACTGAAAGCTTAAAGAGACCCAGCAGAAATCGATAGCCTCACAACAGAGACACGCTTCAGCGAAGCGTCTCAGGCCGTGGACGGCCCGCGCCGCCGATTCGTGTTTACACACGCTGACCATTGTCCACACCTTCACTCCATCCCCGAGCTGCAAACAATAAAGGAAAAGCAGGCCCTATTCAGCTGAAATCCAGTGATGGTCAAAATGGGCTTCATTTACCGTTATTTGTGTGCAAGAAACGCCATTGAGAAGGTCATGCGGCTTTAACGTGCTTTTTCTGTTGGAATTTGTGACGTTTACAAGAACAGCAGAATGATAATTTATAACAGGATGTGCTCCAGCATCTGAAAAGTACCGTTGGCTCCGGCAGAATTATGTCAAATCCACATCAGTTTTTAATTACCGGCCATTAAAACTGGGATCCCATCCTGTGGAATTTGGCTCCCTCGTTTTTCCCTCCAGTGGAATCTTATTCTAATTGCTAAATGGTGTGATAGTGTCAGGGCGGTCACTGAATTAGCTGCATAGGGGAAATGCAAGTTATTCTGATAGTCTGGCTTTTCACTAAAATTCTGTGTTGTTCATTGCGGTTCCCTCGATGACCAGTCAGATCCAGTGAGTTATCTGGGGGACTTTATTTTATTTTGGAAGAGAAAATGTTATTTCAGCCTAAAGATAAGATTTTGCCATTCACTGTAGCTAAAATATATATTTTTAATGACCCTTGGATCAATAGCTTCCTCGTTCCCCTCAAGACCCCTGAAGATAAAGCTATGAGAGGGAAGGACGGTGGGGGGCTGGCAGATGGGGATAAATGTGGATGAAGGACACTGAATGGGCAGAAACTCAACTCCCACACAGGGCAGCGAATGTAACAAACCAAAAAAAATAAATGAGTGAATGAAAGGACAAATGAAAGGAATGAATAAATGAATTATTGATGTGCTTCATTTCCTTTATCCAAAACTGCAATGGTGTGTCACAGTGAAATAGACACTTTGAAACTATTTGTTGCCAGAGTGGCACAGGTTATTAGATATTCAGGTTGCATCTTGATTAGACACAGAACTATAATCTATTGTCATAATGGAGGCTGATAGTCCCTTTAGCATGTGGTGAGTGCCCCCTGCAACAGGCTTTTCTTTATACATCTTATACATATGTGACTTGTATATGTAAATGTACTTGTTTATATATCTTATAGTGTATTAAAAAAAGCATGCATACTAGGTGAATGGTGTGTTTCAATTTCAAGTTCAAGTGAGTGGGACACAGGAAGTGCAAAAGAACATTTAATTAACAAAACAAAGGAGACGACAAAGAAGACAGTCAGTGAAACCAGTGAAATTAGTGTAATGTAAAAACAGAACAGTGCAACATGGAACAGGGCAATAAAAGATCATTTATTCTATCCATAAAGGAGGTAGTGTGTCTGTGTGTGTGTGTGTCAGTCCAGCCCATGTTCAGACAGTGCTGTTCTCTCAATCCAGTTGTCTTAGCCGTTTTATGAACTACACCTACAGAAACACTTTCCCCCACAATTTCAAAGCAAGAGAGCCCAAGAACAGCACGGCATGCCTTTTATTCCACTGAATAAAGCACCTGAATAAAGAGTGCTAGATTGAAACTGAACACATAGGATTCATCATATTTTAATGGGCCGGTATGTCAGGTAGATGTATTCCCTGTCAGAGGGGGTCTGATGACATGAAACACATGCTGAGGAAATGAACTCACGATGGGTGTGGTGGTACCATAAGGAACTCCGTTCTGTTTATATTTAACACATAATAGTACGCATTACTCTCTGTTCATTTCCATCTTCTGCCAGAACGGGTTTCAGGGAGCATGAGAAATGCTTTTCATTTTGGACTCATTTTTCTTTGTTGTTCTTCAGGCAGCAAATTCATTTCTGTTCATTCAGCCCCTTGGTACAGGTGGATGCACCTTAAAGTCGTCAAAAGCACACAGCTGTCCAACTGCACATCATCCCTCTTTATATGCAGCGGGTCTGCTCTGCTGCATTTATAGGAGAATGTGATTCCTGATGCGACATCACTTGTGTGCAAAACAGGGTGGATATTCAACCTTGAAGGGCATTAAGAGTTACCAAATAGTTTATTTACCTTATTTTCTTTTCTTTCTCTGTCTCTTTCACACCTTTAGTCTGACCTCGATGCTTGACTGATACAGGCAGTGCAGAGTATTGCGATAAACAGGTGCTTTGCTAGGGACCACCCTTAAAATTGAGATAAAACCAAACGATAGAACTAAGCATATCATGTATGCTTAGTTCTGCAGAACACTGTTGTAATGCTGCCATTGACGACATTATCACAGATAGTTAGATCCAGGACTTTTTAGTTGTGCATTTTTCTCTGTGAGAAAAAGACTTGACCTTGAAACGAGGTCACATGTATTACTCTGTAAGTATTAGATTTGCTTGCACCTTTTTTTAACTGTCGGTATTTTTACCCGTATGAATATGCAGAACTCCCTTATCTGAGGGAGAGGTGGAAGTCCCCTTTGGTCGGTCTGTGACGGTCTGTGACAGTCTGTGTCCTTTGCATAAGCAGATGGATAATATTTAAGCCACATTCAATCTGTGTCTGATGCACACTACAAAGAGGCTGATCTGCCGTGGGTTTTAGGCTATTGTCACTTTAAATGACAAACATGTTTGCAACACAAAAATGCCATTATGCCTCAGCCAATGGCAAGAGAATAATTTAATTATATTAAAATATTACTAGAGCTCTTACGTATGTTATATTACATTAAAGGCAGAATTGCCTTTTTTTTGTCCTCCACACCGCAGTCTCTCTCCTTCTTCCATTTCTTCTTCTTCTTTTTGCTCATCCTCGCACCACAGATAGCAAGTTAAAGGCATTTGGAGGCGCCGCGTCTGTTGATCAGATAGCAGCATAACTAATGAAAAGCGTCACGGAAGTGACAGCAAGATTAATGAAGTCTCCCATGCCGCACTCGCATGTGGTGCCGTGCGGGCTCCTCCGGGGCTCTGCCTCTGTTAAACGCTATTCATGGTGACAAATAATGCACTATCCCACCACTGACACCTCCGAGTCAAGGTTAAAAAACACATTTAGCCGGCTCCGGCGAGTGAGCGCCGCTGTTGCAGATATGGCATAAACTTATTTACTTGAGGAGTGCTCAGGGGGGCGAGGCAGAAAGATGGGGGAATTCAGGATTAATTGAAAACATCTGTGCAATGCAAAATGTCTGCCTCGCGTAGCCACAGGCAGGGCGAATGAGGATCCGTAACCCTCTGAGGTGATTTTTTTATTTTTTTTATTTTACTGAAGGAGACTGTGTGGAGCTCTGGTCTCTATGGCCGTGTTCACGCTCGCAATGCACTTGATGCGCTTTTTCGTTCACGTTTTTTTTGCTTTCATTCTTTCGTGTAATCTTCTGATTTGCAGTCAGTAGGAGCTGCTGTGGGTTTGTGACGGTCAATGCTGCCTGACCTTCAGAGACATTACAGCGACCCAATCAAGACAGAGCCAGAAGAATGGAGCCGATAGGGCAGAGGTCAAGACTGTGCAGACACAAAGTCACTCACTCATTTACTTTTGCTGTCTCGGTTTGTCACACACACACACACACACACACACACACACACACACATACACACGCACACACACACACACCACAGTGATGCTATTCCGGCTTTTCCTGGCGTGGCTGTTGAAAGTCGTGGTGGGCAGCGCTGGGCGCCGTGCCTCAAGAACAATCAGCGAGAACAAATGAGGAGCGCTACGCTCGCCACACAAGCCCCGCTCTCACTGGTGGCGCTGATATCGCCACGGCTACGAGAGCACGTTCAATGAGGAATCAGATTACAGACCAGGAGAGAAATCACCCGGTGGAGCCAGGGTGTAGCGGAGGGGGAGGAGGAGGAGGAGGAGGAGGAGGAGGAGGAAAAAGGAAAGAGGGAGATAGAGGAACAGGCTGGTGTGGACAGACAGTGTGCATGCACAGCGAGAGAGAGAGAGAGAGAGAGAGAGAGAGAGAGAGAGCATGGAAGATAAGAGAGAGGTGAACTACTCCCACTCTTGAGGGGCCACAGAGGAGAACTGAAGACAGTTGATGTAGAGGAAGAAGAAGAAAAAGAAGATAACTCTACAGTCACAGGCAGAACGATAGAGAGGTTGAGGAAAGACAGATCAGAGTGTTGAGGCAGCCGGTGTGGTAGCACACACACACACACACACACACACACACACACACACAAACACACATGCACAGTGAGAGCATGGACGTGTTGTCAACAGCAGCGCGCAGAGGAGCCAGTGATCTGGAGGTGTGATGCGCTATGGAGAGCAGCATGTATCTGGGTGAGTGTGTGGCACCACGCTGGGATGCTGCTGAGCGGCTGGGGGGACGGAACTCGCCGAGACGTTCTGCTCCCACAGCCGGAGAGAAATGTTTTTATGGCCGCCGAATGCAGACAGCGGTGAGGCGAGCACCCGGCCGTGTGTTTGAGGGACGCTTGGCGCGAATGAGAACACGTGTGTGGAAACAGCGGTGGTTTCTTTACTGTTGGGAAGAGTGTGCGCTGGATGAGAGGAGTGGATGGGCTGGAACTGGAACTGAACTTGTTCTGCAGTTCACACCTCAGTGACATGGGATCATTCTGCAATGACACAATGCGATGGAAACATATTTAAATTCTAGAATTCTAGATTTCCCGGCGTGCGGATCACGGCATGCGGAGCTGTGATCTTCTGGCTCTGGGATCCACGAGGTGCTCACGTATGACAAGGACTTAGACAAGCTCGCCTGCGTGCAGAATAGAATACTTGTGGAAGGTCCCGGTTCCTTCTCACCAGCAACCTGCCTGGCCGTGGAGGTGCCGATCTGGGCTGGCTGCGGCAGGAGCGATGCATAAACGGCTGTCTGGTTAACCTCAGATTACAGTGCGGAGGGAAAGTGATTTTTGGAACACACCGCGAGGCAGCTGAACAGACGGACTGTAAACCGCCAGCGGCATATGGTCCCTTTTCAAGTTTTGCGCTCAAAAATAGAGAATCACCAGTTCTGGTTTTGGGCTATGGGGTGAAAGTCTTAAATGCAACCAAGGTTTAAAACTTATTTTTTTTTAATCATGGTGATTTTGCCAAAATGCATGGTTTGTGCATTCTTCTTTAGCAAACAGGGTGCAGCAGATCACACGAAAGTGTGCGGAAAATGTCCTTTTCAGGTTCATCCCTGCGATATAAGCATCAGGAGGTTTTTAAATCTTCACATTTCCTTAATATCTTGGGGGAGAGAAATGGCAAGTACAAATGGGGTGTATTATTTAAAAAAAGGGTTTTATTGAACTTCCTTGGCCACCTCCAATCTTTTCTCTGGTCGGACTGAGCGCGAGGAGGGAGTCTGGCAGGGGCCAGTAAGAAATGACGGAGTGGGAGAGCGGGACGGATGACAGTTAATTATTAACGTTCATCTCTGTCCTCCAGACCTCATTTTTTATCCTCGTCCTGTTCACAACCCGAGGAGCTTGAGCTTTTTCACGATAATAAGCACAGACTTTTCCTTCTGTCTCTCTGCCTGCTTTTCTCTGCTTTTCTTCATATGCGCGCGCACACACACACACACACAATGTGAGTCATAGATGAGTCTGACCTGCGTGGTGCCGAAGCAGCGTTCGAGGCACTAACCTCTGTGGTTGTGGGTGTTGGATGAGTGGTGGGTGGCTTGTAAAGCACTGGATGTGCTCCTCCGACTGCCCTCAGCCAAAAGTTCTCGGCCCGCCCTTCCAGCAGCTGGAGAGGCTGAGGCTCTTTAAAAATAAAAAAAGATTTAATTCGGTGCTGTTTTCTTTGGTTGCCTGGTCTTCAGTCATGTATAATCTTGGGGTCATTTTTTTGTTTTGCATGAAGACGCGTCTCTCACAATTATCGCATAACAATTCTTCAATCATCTGCGTTTCATCTGTCAGTGGATGCCAGCGGAGTGCAGAACCCAGGCCTGCAGCAATGTGCCGCACGCTGAAGTGATTATTAGCGCCGTGCGTCTGCCTGAACCCGAGGTTGAGGTTCATGAGTTCTTCGATCTTGTTATGTGTTCTGGGGATTTTAAAGTAAAAATGTCAAACCCCTACATTATTTCATCCACGCTTTCACCGTAGGCTATTCTACGATTTACATAAAACGGATCCAGTACAACAGCAGCATGAACCGTGGAGCCAGAGATAAACCGCCCGATGTGATGAATGCATTCTGTAGAACAATTAGCCCACAGTCAGATATTAATTTCAGATTTTAATATTGTGTCATTATTCGCATTAGTCACAATATCTGGTGTCTATAGGTATCTCTTAAGGATGCTATATACCTCATCTGTGCCTGACATGGCCGATCCATTCTGTCGGGTAATTATGAATACCCTTCATATAATCACACATTTAGAAATTATACAGTAACGTACATTTACTTGCCCTGCACCGAATGCACACACCGGACAAACAGGAAAACTGATTTCAAGGGAAACTTGTCCTGATGTTCCAGAGGGAGTTCAAGCCTGACATTATAATGAGCACTTCACGCAGTCATTGTGAAAGCATGTCATCAATTTGGCGATGTATTATACAAGCCAAACGTCAAACATTTTCCACATTACCAGCTGCCTGTTAAAGACAAAAAAAGAAAAACTCCGGATCGCAGCTTCAGTCAGAAATTGGTTGCCATAAAAATACTATGTGAAGATCAGCATTAGTGAATTATGTCAACAAAAAGTCCAACATTGCTTTTTAGGGTCATGGAATCTTTTTTTTCAAGTTTGGAGCAGTTAGTTCCTGAAACTGGCAGACTGCATATTCGAAAACAGGAACTGGATCAAACTGAGCTTCAAGTTGTCTTTATGACCTTACCTTTTCTTTTTCATTTAATCAGTGCTGATCTGGGTTTGCAGTTATAGCCCAGTTCCCATGTCCTGCAGTATTTTCTGAAAATCCTCTGGTTTCCTTTAATTCCGTCTTGCGCTCCAACTGAGATGGTAATCAATTACTACATCCCTCCATTTTTTTTTTTTTTTGCTGTACAGCTGTCCTGAGATTGATGGTTCTCTGGTCTGGGGTCTGTGTTCTACACACGGTGTAATGCAAAATGCAACAAAGCAACAGTGAACGATGGAGCCAAACCCCCCCCCACTCACCTTTATTTTTTGGCTCATGCCAGATACTCTGAAGCAATTTAAATAACCCTAAAATATCGGTCTGCATGAATTAACCAAAACAACACCCTGCAAGGGAAGGTCATCTTATTAAAGGCTGGAGCACCTACATGAAGCTTGTTCAACATTTATTTGAATAATTACGTGTTGGTAGGTAATTGCTGGACCTGATAAATAACAGGCTGGAATAAAGAGGCATCACTCCAGACCACAGGCCTGTCTCAGCTGTAGAAAAGTGAGGACAGAAAATTGACTTTCTGGTGTGCAGTACTTTTCCCCCATCACTCACTCAAAGCCTTTGGCTGTGTCCTTTGTTTTGATGGCATCTCTTCGGCCTGCGGAGGACATGCTTTCTGAATTGCATCACACGTAATTGTCATGTCAGATTTAAGCTGGATGAAGGATGGAACTGAGATGCCTTGTGAAAGGGGAACTGAAACGTGTCTCCACTTGAATTTATAAGCATTTGGCGTTCCAACAGAGGAGGGTAACAAGGTTGTGGCTTTTGTTGTTTTTTTTAATTCTCACCTCTGATTGCCTTGGTAACGATAGTCGAGAAACATTGCGCTTTTTATTTGTCTCTTGTGCTCCGATACCAGGCCTGCTGATTTATGCCTTATTTTGGCATTGATTTCACCCCCCAAACCCCAACCCACCGTTCACCTACTTGGATGTGAAATTATTCTGTGGTTCCTTTTATTTCGCAGCCTTATGGCTTTTTGCAGTTAGAGTGGTTTTTGTTTCAATAACTGACAAGAGTTTGTTACAGAATAGAAGGACTATGCAAACCCACCTTATCTAGTCTAAACCCTCTGGAATAATATTTCAAAGAACAATTGCATGAGAAAAGTGTTTTTTTTTTTTTTATAGCACATTTATTTCTCCAAGTGCTGTTGTGTTCCAACGGAGTTTTCAACGACTTTGCGTCAACGGTGTATAAGAATGGGACTCTCCGTCCAACCCTCTGATGTTGTTGTTGAAATGGTCTCTGCTGTTTCTAATTCAGGCCATATAACCCCCAGCCCTCTTACTCATGATAATAAAAGCAAGCACCGGTATTTATTATTGTTTCTCCCTGTGGTTACCCTCTCTACTGCTGGGTTTGCAGCTTAATGCAATCTGGATCCGTCCAGTGCGCCCATTCATCATCAATAATTAGGACATCTGCGTGTGACATTAAGTACATTACTTTATTAGGGGTTGAGTCATTTGGCAGTCAGAACACAAATTCAAGGAATTATTTCCAAAACTGCCCTTCTTTGTGTTACTGACTCTTTGGTCGACAATGATCAACACAAGCATCACGCTGTATAGCACAAGCTGACAAGAAGGCAAGCAATTCCAGAGATAATCTCATTTTACCATTCATGAAAAGACAACCAAGCATTAGACTGGCATTCAGTGCTGTCACAAGCTGTTCCTTTGACATTTCAATTTGTCTGCACTGCTGTGCACAGAACAGACTTCATTTAGAGGCAGAGGCACATGAACACATGAACTTCATCAGCCCAGTCTGATGTGTGGCTTTGCATTAGTTCAAATGGAGGTAAACAGTGAAGGAAGGGAGGAGATTGCACTGTGTGTGTGACGTGTTGACGGGAGGTAGTTAAACTGTCCAGAATGTGGACATATGGTGACTGACGTTGGGCTAAGGCCTCAGAATCATGCATCAGGTAGGTTAGTTTCCCCTAGTAGGGCAGTGGTGGCCTAGCATGTAAGGAAGCAGGTTGCCGGTTGGAATCCCCACACACTGCTCCCCGGGCGTCTGTCATGGCTGCCCACTGCTCACCGAGGGTGATGGTTAAAAGCAGAGGAAAACATTTTGTTGTGTGCACAGTGACAATCACTTCACTTTCACTAGTCAGCCACTCAGCGACTTAAGGAAAGTTGAGCAGTCCCTATAGGCCTCTCCCATTTGAAACTTTGTTTAGAAGATTAGCATTAAAGTAAGGCTTCTCAGTGATGGTTACACACCAACAAAATGTCTATGTGAGTTTCTTGCTCATGAAATAACCTCTGGTCATCAACATTGTCATTCTGCCTGTGAGTCCAGCGTTTCAGAGTAATTGCATGGCATTTGTTTCCAACCTTGCATTTTGAGGTTATCCTATCAGTACTGATATCATGAGACATACAACAGCCTAAAGGTGTTACAAGTTACGAACCAGTGTAAGGAAATCTGTGATATTCTCAGATTACAGTCATGAACCACCCTATGAACTGTGCAAATACGAACATGTCATCAGATTTGTGAACTGTTTGGAACTGTGGAACTGTGCTAACTAAGTGTGACCAAACAGTTTTCCACTGGCCTGTTCTTGTGTAAATTTAAGGCAGTTGTGTCTTGGTGGTGGGATTGAATACGACAGTGATGCTTGCTGATTGCTCAGTGGTTTGGTATGCAGTAGAATTAAAAATGATCAGGTGTGAAAATTATTGCCCCCTCTGGTGGAATCAGCCCAATGAAGAAATGATTAGGGTCAGTGGTTATGGTCCGGTGTACTATCGGGTCTAATTCAGACCTTTCCTGCCAAGTAAACTGTGTTTAGCTTTGGCCTTTCTGCCAGGGCAAAGTTGGCTGCTTGCAAGTTTCAAGAGGAACATAATACCCCTTTCCAAAGAAATTTCTGTGGGCCTCGAGGGGGGGGGGGGTTGTTGATTCTTATCAGACGGAAAGGATTACAAAGACATTTCCAAGGCTCCGGGGCTCTGCTGAACCACAGTCAGAAAAGTAATGGCCAAAGAAGGAATGTTTCGAATGTGCATGAATCTAACCGAACATTGACCTCCTTCCTGTCACAGCATCTGGGGATCAGCAAATGGTTTCGAACCCAAATTGATGGTTGTTATGCTAGTTTTGTTCATAGTTTACCTAAATGGCTCTAGGGTTGGCCAATTTACTGTGAATAGATAAGACAAAATCACACTTATTTTTTTCATATCTGAAATAGATAACAGTTGATCACAAGTTGCGTAATGTAGCCGAAATTAATGCACGAGGGTTTCCGCAGCAAAGCCATTCGTTTTTACATGTAGGATCTGGATTGAGTTCAGATGCCACTGTATATGACAATCTGCATTCAGTGGTAACAGAACCTTGGTTTTCAAACTAGTGGTTCTCAGGTTCTCCCTCTAGGTTAGTATTAATATTTTCAGATGCTGTATGAAATATCAATACAGTACAGTACTGTCCTCACTTGTTGTGTGTTTGACAGCAGTGTTGGCAATGAATATGAATAATAAATAATAATTCCCATTCAGAACAAAATTGCCTCCTGTGTCAACTAGTTAAATAGGCATATGCTACTATATTTTATTTCTGGTCATAATGGTGATACATGGACAGCCAACTAAGGATTTTTACGTGTATTTTATGATCCACTGTTCAAGAAGGCCTCCATCAATAACTGATAAGCTATAAAGCCTGTTGTCAAAAAGTCATTTAGGCTTGGTTATGATGCCTCTCTCCCTTATTTAACTCTTATACTTTTTGTGCTATGACCTCATATTGCAGTTCCGATTTAGTGTAGGAACTATTAGAAGTATTGCACCATTCTCTCTGAGCATGTTGCTGTGTATGTTTCCTTAATGGCACAATGTGGTGAAGTTTTCCGTTTGTATCTTTTGTAGGTAACGCATGTCAGAATGGCATCCTGCCGGCACTGGTGCGTCCCCCTCTGCCAGCGGTGCAGCCCTCTCTGGGTATAAAGCAGTTCCTTCCCTTCCCTCTGGACACCTCCTCCGCCGTCAGCCTCTTCCCCGGCTTTGCTGCTGTAAGTCAACGCGCATTCGCCACACTGATGTACTTTAAATATGGGGTGCGCACTGAAGGCTCTCATTTGGATAGCTGGATTAAATGTATGTAAGGAGGACCACAACCTGTGGATTAATATGGGATGAATCTGAAATCTTACATTAGCCTTAATATTCTGCTGCCTACAATTATGAAGAAACCTTCTTATTTATGTTTAACCGCATGGTCACTGCTGTCCGTAACCCTGGTTAAAGCAGATTAGAAAGTTGATTTCAAAATTAGATTTGGTCAGAGAGAGACAGATTTGAGCCCCAAGAGGTGGTTTTAAAATCAGGGACTTTATTAGATTGCAGTCTGAGAGAATCTGGGGTGAAAAGTTGATTCCTAAAAGTCCAAAAAGGGTTTATCACACACTTTACCTCCCAGGATCATGTTCAAGAGACATTTCCTCAAATTATGCATCACATGCTGGGAGGAAAACCGATATGGGATTAACACGCTGTAATCCCTCTCTCACTGCCTCTCTCTCTCTTACAGTCCATCCACAGATTCAGGGTCGGCCCTGCTATAGATGCATTCACGCCTAAGTGCCATTTCACTTGTCATAAGGCAGCTTGCACACATGGTTGTAATAAGATGGCATCTGCAGCAGGGCGAGTCTAGTGTCGGGGTCACAGCTAAGTCTTCCAGATGGCCGGTTGTGCATCTGTGTATTTTGTAGTTATATCTCGGTGTGTGTGAGAACTAGAGATGGAAAATGGGAGGTCAGGCTCAAAGCTGTCTCTCAAAGAAATGTTTACTGCAAAAAAAAAAAGTGGGAACTGGAGCAGAACGGGAGGAGATGAAACACTGAAGGTGTGACCCTTCACTGGACTCACGATTACGATTATCAAAGCATCACGATGCATCCCATCATTTTTTTCTTCATTACTTTACATTATGTTTTCAAATCCATCAGTGAGATCAGAGTTAAGACCTCGTTCACAAGGATGTCTGAACCAGGCAAATGTCTGTGGTGTCAGGGGAGTGCGGAGTGAACGGCGACCGTTTTTCGACGTTTGGATCAAATCAAAGAGTCCACAACGGTGTTCAGTAACTGCGTTTGGTTGGCTGTGCATTCGAGTGTTTGTCAAATAAACACCGCATGCAATTTTGGCTGAAAAACGTTAAACAGCGTCAAGCGAACGCCAGTGAAGCTCCAATCGAACGCATCTACAAAGCGCAGCAAAAATGCGTATGTTGTTCAGAGGGCGTTCACTTCGAATGTCCATGAAGGCGAGGTCTTACTTCCACCTGGAGCAGCGCTGTACTCAGTTCAGGCAGCCACGGTCACTACAGCACTACTTTTTAACTAGAATTTTTATCCCACGCACTGCTCCCCGGGCGCCTGTCATGGCTGCCCACTGCTCACCAAGGGTGATGGTTAAAAGCGGAGGACACATTTCTTGTGTCACTGTGTGCTGTGCTGCAGCGTATCACAATAACAATCACTTCACTTTCACTTCACTTCGGACACACTTCATGTGCTGAATTATATCCGGCCTCAGATAGATTATTTTGACAAGTGAAGCTCAGTTGTCACACATCTAATTTGGCTAGAGAGTGGAGAGATGTAATGAGCTGCTGTGATGTGTCACCCGCTGCGTGAAACGAAGCTGCCGCCGCCTCTGCCTGTCTGCTGCAGGTGGTTGGTCTGGGTGGGGTGTGACGGAGATCCAGGTGGGTGGAGGATCTTGGAGAACGGTGCTGCGGGTTGTATGGGGAGAATAGTGGAGGGGACAGCAAAATATTCCATTAGTCAAGTGTGGTGGGCAGAATAGATGGAGGCAGAGAGGGGTCACACTCGCAGGTGAGTCTCCGGATCAGACAGAGCCAATGAATGGGCAGAGGAGTTTTCAGTTAAGGCTTTTCTACTCCTCCGAAAATACCATTTATCTTGCCTGAAGCCTACATTTGTCTTTGAGAAACAATACAAACTCTATTTCCCCTGTAGAGCAATCAGCATTGCGAGCTATCGATTTCCACCCTCGCGGCGCTGTAGAAAATTGCTTTGGAGTGGAGGATGGAGAGTGACACATGGGCTTCAGCATGAAGCCCTTCTAGCACCAGAGCCCATTCCAGAACGTTCCGGAGTAGGTGCTCTCTCCAGTGCCATAATGAGCGTGGTTCGCTTTAAAAATGCTGATGGAGATGTGTGTGGTGTCATCGTTTGTTTGCTTCAGCGACAAATTAGGTGATTTACAGTATCTTCTGTCTGCATGGCTAACATCAGAGATTTATTAAATCTTTATGGGAAAAGTGTGATACGAAAAATATAATTTTCCACCAGATGAAATTTCATCTTGTCAGGCATTTAAATACTGTGATGAATCTCAAACCGTCGTTTTCACTAATCACTAATGGAGCATGGTATTATAGTTCCTCCATTTCCTCAATTGAAAGCTTTAATCAGTCAAATTCACTATTAGGCTCTTCACTCAGCAAGTAATTACCATTTTTTCTTTTTTATGGTCATAAAACTATCTAAATAAACAGTGATGCTCTAGTGGTTGAGCAAATGAGATTCTCATAATATGAACTGTGATAAATAAGTAGCTTACTATTTTCATAATGAAGTAATGTATTTAACAGGAAGCGTGACTGTAGACAGGGTTTAGTACGGGGTTTCAGGTCAGCCCATGCATCCTCATGGCTTTTAGAACATACTAATGTAGCAAAAGCAGGCAGGGCCAGATTAGGGCCATGCTGGTTATAACAACAGACCATGACCAAGGGTGATGGTTAAAAGCAGAGGACACATTTTGTTGTGTGCACCGTGTGCTGTGCTGCAGTGTTTCACAATGTTTCACTATATGTGTAGGCAGGAACTATTAACAGTTCATGCACTAACGTGGACATGCTTAACGTGGCCTCACTTTAAGATGTTCTAACGGCTTTTAGTTTTTTCTCCTTTCGCATTTTTGGTCATCGTGACTAGTTGTTTTTCCTGTTTAATAAAAAGATCATTACCTTAACATGTTGAGCTTCTACACCCCATCTCTTCCTCATTCATGACGCAGGACAAAAATACACCAGCAATGACATTTTAGTGGCAGTAATGACATTTTAGTGCTGCTGGCTGAGGCAAGGGTGTTTTTCAGGTCATTTCAGATCTGTTTGGTCTGTTTGTGCATATTGTGCTTGGAGAGCCAGATCCGAATTTTTTTTTTTGCAGCGGGAGTTGTGAAAATTGTAGGATGAGTTTGGAAAGTCTTTAAAATACGCTGAACCAAAAATAGAAATGCTACATTTTTATTTTTGCTAAACAAAAAGATCTGAAACATTTTCTACATACACAAAAGACCCATTACTCTAGAATATTGTTCACAAATCTGACTAAGCCTGTGTTAGTGAGCACTTCTCCTTTACCAAGATTTACCTCACAGTGTGGCATATTAAGGTGCTGATTAGGTGCTGATTGTGAATATTGCACAGGTTTTCCTTAGACTGACCACGACAGGGGGTCAGAAAACCCGTCAGTATCGGTTGTGGCCACCAATATTTATTCCGTTATATTATTTAAATATTCAGTTTACATACTAAGCTTTTAACACGAAGTTAGCTTTACTGAGTCTCTCTCACTCTCTCTCTGTCTCTCTCAGTCCCACATTATAAAATATTTTATTGGTTGGTGATCCGCCAGCAGGCCCTTCTCCTTCGGCATGCAGAGATAATGTTCTGGAGCCAATTTTCATTTTATGGGAATGTTTTAGTAGCAGATCATTTGTGCAACAGGACAGCGAGAAACCATTGTCTTTAATTACGGACGTCTGAGGTCAGGATATATTAAAATTATTACCAAAAATCAATGCGCTGAGCCTCGGAAAGATTCTGCACTGAGGTTGTTTTAACCTGCATGCTTCATTTCACCCAGAACATTGTTTTCCCTCAAACAAATCTATTAATAACAAAGGTCTTCTGGTGCTGGTGACAGGTGATGATTATGACATTACTCACTGTCAACATACGGAATGCAATTTCCAATAAATCACATTCATTGCATTGTGCACAAAGGTGTAGCCACCTACATCTCTGACACTCCGACTTTGGAATCCTGGCCTCCTCTGGGATCCTTTTCTGAGGACATATTGATTAAAAAAAATTGGTGTAGGGACTCCTTTTCCTGAGCCGGATTCGCCGCTGATGTGTGGCACCAAGCACCGCTGCAGAAAGCAGAGACAGCTGGACTGTCACGCAAGCACTTTGCACCTGCAACACTTCTCAGAGGAGCGCTTCATAATGAAAAGCATGACTGCCGTCGTCTCCAGAGAGATGCACTTACGTCGTCCAAGGGACATAACCAGACTCCCTGGTTTTGAAGAACGTGTCATTGTAGCCCAAGGAGCCGAACACACACACACACACACACACACACACACACCGTACCCAAAAGCCCAATCGACATTCGCACATTCGCTTGTCTCTCAACCTGGATTGTGGTTTTTTTGCACCCCTGCAGAAAACAAGGTCT
Organism: Denticeps clupeoides; assembly: GCF_900700375.1. Taxonomy (NCBI): domain Eukaryota; kingdom Metazoa; phylum Chordata; class Actinopteri; order Clupeiformes; family Denticipitidae; genus Denticeps; species Denticeps clupeoides. Next base: position 28,125,493 of record NC_041711.1, on the reverse strand, counting down.
TTGGGAAGCCATTAAATACAAGCTATTGTTGAGACAGTCTTCACAGGAAAGATTGAGTATTGCTGTCTGCACTTTCCTAATAATTCAGGAGATTGTTTGTACAGAGGAGACCATTTCAAATGTTGGATGAAGCAGCTACAGAGACTGCAAGTAGTGTTATTTGTCATAAATAAAAGTCCACCATGCAACGCTGTGCTCTTGCTATTAGAATGGCTGTTATTTTTTATTTTTTTTGGCTCAGTAATCACTAAGAATGCTTTGGAGGGGGGGGGAGCAAAAAGAAATGACTGCCACAGAATTCCCTCACAATGTCCTCCCAGAAAGCTAGGCTGTGTTCTGTGGTGTCTATGGATTTATGGATTTGTTGACAAAAATTCTCCTTCACAAGCAGAGACAGAAGTGGGGCGTTTAAGTTCTCGGCTTTTCTCTTTCAGCGCGTGTCGTGTCGCGGTTAAAAGCTGTGTGTGCTTTATTGTGGTGCTGTGTGGGCTGATGTAGTGGCATCGATGATTACAGAGTGCATGAGGTGAGAGGAGCCCCTCTCAGGAGGGAAGAAACTAGTGCAGCGGGTGGGCTGTAGGTGTAAGGAGACGGGATTTATGAGTATGATGCCTTCTGGGATGACAGACTGGAACCGCAAGCCCGGGTCGAAGCCGTCCTCTGCAGAGCTGCCACAGTCTGACAAACATATTTGAGGCTCATTAATGAGAAATACGATTGTGTGGAAACCAGGCCTCCACATGTCTTCACATGGCATGGATGATTCATCTGAAACACCTTCAGATGCTGAAATGTGAATATCACAGACCATTGCCTGTACGGGAGAGTATGGGAGATGTAAAGCTGAGGAGAATGGTTATAAACTCTCTCTCTACACACAAAAGCACTGTATTCAAACCACTCCAACCTGGTGTTACCTGGAAGAAAGAGGCATGGCACAATAGAGGTTAAAAGGATGAACAGTTTCTAATTTTTTAACACCAGTAGGTTATTATTGCAGTTACATGTAAATAATGTATGCAAAAAAGGTACCAATGTTACAGAGAAAACCAAAATGAAAGCCAGGAGGAAAAGATAGAAAAAGACAGAACAGCCTGAACCAGGCTTCAGAGACATCACCTGATCCAGGAGAAAAATGGGAGGACAGAAAAGACTCGAAAGCCGGAAGTGAATTTGGAATGTAAACTCAGGCATTTTGAGGAGGTCAGCAGGTCCCATATACAAATAACTTGATGAACCCACTAATCTAGTCTTCTTACCATTAAAGAACTAGTAAAGGGATCAGAAAAAAGAGAAGCCTGCGTTGCATGGAGATGTCTACCGTTTTGGCAGTGTAGGACCCTCAGAAGGGCGGGAGACAGTTGTGGACGACGGTTGAGCAGGCAGTGAGCAGGTGGCAGGGACGCTGGGATCCTCACTGAGCTGTAATGAAGTCCCCGCAACGCTTCGCTCCGGCTGTTCATCTCAATGTGGCGTGAGAAGAGAAGGGCACTGCTGGAGAGACCTGAGACACTATAGTTTCACCGATGGGCTGGCGGTATCCCATCAGGCTGCTAGATCAGTGATCACCAAGCTGCCTTCATCCGGAGAGGGACTGATTTCCTGTTCAAGGGGCTTAGGATGTGCTGGGTCCTGACGGAGGCAGAAACAGTAAAAGCGACTTCATATGGGCTGGATAGACGCGAAGAATCTGAATGTCTGCGCCATTTACTAAATTATGACGCCATCAAAAGGAAAAAAGTGAGATGAAATGCAATGTGCTGAATAGGGTTGACTCATTTTATTCTCGTCACTGTCAAGACGAATTTACTGTGAAATAGTGACCCACCCAGTGAGTCACTCAGCACCACGGTGCCCGTCCTTCTCCCAGTGCCCAACGCACACTCCCCTTGCTGTGTAGCAACAATGGCCAGCAACAAACAAAAGCTCAACTGCATTAAGACTGGCATTTTACTGGCCCAGAAGCAGACATGGGCATCAATAAACTTTGAAAATGTGGAGGAAAAACAAACCATGAGAAAGCATTTGAAAGGCCAACTGCACCCCTTGTTGTAGATTATTTTTTCTTTTCTGGCTTTTGGGAAGAAAACTCAGGGGTTTAACAGTGGTGGTCGGTTTTGACGGCACTGTGCGGTGCCGGGATTGGGAAACGCCCTGGACTGACTCTCTGTTTAATAGCGTTACACGTTTAACATCAACACCTGCACAAGCTCATTGCTCATCGTTCTGGCTTATGAGCCACTCCACATCTGACTTGCAAATCTGCAGCGCTTGACAATCAATAGCTGCCCTGACTTACTGTCACATACACAGGCCATGTAATTGGGAAAAATATAGAGGCTGGAATTACTTTTGATAGGTCATTTATCCCTCTTTGGTTAATGGTAAGTGAACTTGGCGTTCAGTAATGCTGATCAGTTGACTCTGGGGTCGAATGTGCATAAAGGAAATTTATGTTTTGGAGGAAACTCAGAAGCACCCTGGTCTCCATCAAGCATCCGTCCCTTCAGCCCCAAACATCAAACCACCTTCATACGCAGGTCACATGATTACATCAGATTTAACTTTATTGTCAATTGCCTGCATGTAACCAGAAGTGCAAATAGGATAATAAAGTGTGAAGTAGGATATGGTGCACCTTATAAAAATTATATATAGTATATGGTGCACCTTATAAAAAAATGTGTATATCCCAAATAAATGGAGTAAATAGATGGATTGCAAATAACAGTGGAGGTCTGTGATTTGGGGTGTCAGGAGTGGTTTAGTGCAGGGTTACGTTTTTAGCACGGTGATGGTTAATTTCCATGTCTGCAGTGGGCTGACGCTCCTGCCCTGGGTGTGTCCCAACTGGCAGTCAATGTTCTGGGATGGTCTTTGGCACCTACGACCCTGATATGGATCAAGCAGTTGTGAGTGAGTGGATAGTGAGTGAGAGGGAGTGAGAATCAGAAGCCTGACGCTTCAGGTCAGGCCAGGAAAACCTGAACTGTCTGGCAAGCCCAAACCATGCGGGATTTTTTGTTTGATACTATGGTTAATGCTAAGATTAAGAATAAGAATTATGACCCAAGCAAATGCATACTTTCATAATCCAACTCTAAGCTTTCATCAGACTTTAGTTCAGCATTTCTATGAAGTACACTGTTTCTGACCTACCGGGAATTGCCTCATATGCTTACGACTTGCTTTTCCTCAGACGCTGATATAAAATATTGTTTTTATCAGACACAAAAGAAACATGTCACTGTCACTGCGTCTCATCACTGTCTTGTGCAAACACATCATATGCGGCTTCACAGCAGCACCACTCTTCCCCTAAAGGAGCGGCAAACTTTTCAACTAGGTGATGTCAGCTGTCAGCTTCTGTCCGCTGTGCCACAGGTTATTTGCAGCGGTTACAGAACGTTGGTTTCTGACAGAAAACACATCAGTGTAAATCATGGCGTACGAGATGGATTAAAGCAGACAGTCTCATAAGGTGGCTGAGGGGGAATCCGGCACCATGGGGGGCAAGGGGGGGCTTCAAGTGGGCACATTTTGCATAACGACGCCTGATGTCAGAAAACATCTCAGTTGAGTCTCAGAACAGCAGGGAGCCCCTTTCTGAGCAGTTGGCAGAGTGGGTGGCTGAGAGCACCGACACACTTTGCATGAGATTTGGCAACGCTTTATGCACTTAATGTCTGATGTCTGGGTTGTACAGTTGTTGCCACATTCAAAACGAATAGCAAAAAACATACAATGAACATCACTTCATGTTCAAATGTGTTCATTTTATGTTTTTATGTTGTGGAATGAGTTTTAGGTGCAGCACATGGGTTCTCATGGGTACTCCCTGCATGAGAAACTTGCTGGGAGACTTCCCCAGAACGCTGACGTGGATAAAGGAATGGCTGGATGTTATTGTTGCTGAATTTTGAGGGGCTATAAGCTGTAATGCATTCTGGCAGCGATTCTGGCTTCGGATGGCGATGGGAACGTGGCCTTCTCGGCCTCGGTGCGTGTTTTCAGCAGGAGGTCATCGCTCACGATGCACAGATGTTCTTCACTCTCCACTGGGTTCTGGTCCTCCCAGGACTTGCCCATTTTCCCCAGCAGTCTCTGGCCAGTCAGGCTCTTTGACATCTCCAAGAGTCTTGCCAACTTTATGTAAAATGCTCTCCAGTCCCGCGCTGTGAGATTTATGCTGCCGTTCTATTACATAACTGCAGAAAACAGCAGGATAGAAACATACATGTGGTATCAATAGACTGTTTTTTTTTTTTTGGTATCAGTAAGAATTACACAATAGCTTGAGCTTGATGTCATGTTAGGGAGGGCTTTGGGCCTACTTTTTTATTTGAAAACCTCTTGCTGTGCACAGCTGCGTCTCACAAGCCTGCTTTAAGTGTCAAAAGTGCAGTGAAAGGCATAAGATGTCAACTGCCTGTGAAGGGTATGGAAGTGGGGCGTCTGTGAAGTGGAGTTTTAGATGACCACAGGTGATGGAGCATTGTGCTTGTGTAACACCTTTGACTCAAGTCCATTCATTCCAGTGTTGTACTCCAGCAGATGCGGTTCTGCAGTATAATACGATGCAGTAGGTGAAAGCGGAAAGCTCTTGTGTGAGCAATATAGCCTTTATCCCGCTGAATGTTCATTGGGAGAGGGGCGTACAACACCCAGCCTTCAGCATCTGACAACTGCGGAGGAACTCTTCCTGGCTGAGCAGATGGGTTCCTGCTAACTCTTTTAAGTTGCGTTATCAGACAGATGGATGCACATAGCAAATGTGTCACACATGATAGAGGAGTCACATGCTGTCAGCAGACAGGATGCTTTCCAGCATCTTTCATTTGGTGCCTTTGATTGTCAAAAGAGCTTAATGTGATGAAAGAATTAAATTTAAAATCAGCAAAGCTAAATGGTTTTGTTTCAAATAACTAAATAGTGTTTGGGATGGACAGACCCATTACGGGTTAATCTAGGACATGGCGATCTGTATGAATCACTGCTTATCTCTGTTTGTCATGTTATGTCCCGCTACCCTTACAAAGACTGCACTTCTGATTGGATGTTAGTCTAAATTGTACTCAATCTTCATGTAATGGACTTTTGTAACTCAAGGGGCAACAGTGAGTCACTCTATCGCACTGTTTCTAGAACTTGTTCAGACCAAGGCCCACTTTATTTAAAAAAAAAATGGACCATTAAATGTCCATTTAAATGTCCATGTTTCTTAGGTGAAGTGATTTTATTGTTATACACTGATGTCCTTGAAAGGCTGTATTGAATTATTATTTTATTGTTAAATTCACAAAAAAATTTGACATTTTTTATGAAAACATTATCATAAATGCATAGACCACAACAGAATTTATTATAAAATAATTCAACAGAGGGTAGTAAAGTACATAAGTGACAAATAGATGCAGATAGGTCAAACATGGTTATACATTTTGAAACATCTGAGAACCGCTGAAAATTCCGGTTTTGATCTTGGTCTTGTAACAAGGGCTTACATCACTGGATGATAGAATTTCAAGTTCAAAACAACACTTGACGCAGAAATATGAGTCCAAGCAGGAAAATGGTTTTAAGTGGTTGATTACTATGACCGAAAAACATAGAAAAATGTAGAAAACATTCAGCTCGAAATGTCAACAGGTTTTTAGCAGATCCTAACTAGTAGGCCTAACTAAACCATTCGCAAATAATAATAAAAAAAATTTGCTAGCTGGCTGCAGTACTATTTTTCCTACAATACAGAATTAGATACTTATTTGCAGTTCTATCAGTTGACCTTTTAACAATGAAGACCATGTGGTGTGGGAGAAGAGAATAGAGTGTGTAGAAAAAACTCTTTCTCCCTCCACACAAAGCACTGTATTCAACCAATCCAATTTGATGTTACCTGGCAGAAAGAGGCATGGCACAATAGAGGTTAAAAATGAACAGTTTCTAATTTATTAACACCGGTAAATAATTATTGTAGTTACATGTGAATATTGAATGTAAAAAGGTACCAAGATTACAGAGAAAGTAAACATGAGAAGAAAGAGTAAAGAGGGAGAAGAGAAAGAGAGGGGGAGATAAAGTCTCAGAAGCCTTCTGGCTTCCGAGGGAAACCCCCCTGAGCAAGAAGCTCAGAGGTCTTTTTTTCCACATGTGGGCAGACTTTTATACCCCTGGCCTACAGGAAGTTGTCACTGGCCTACAGGAAGTTGTCACTGACCAATCAGAACCTGTTGTTTCTGATGTCACGCCCCCGGTGCCTCCCATTTGGGGAAGACAAAGAGGATGGGCGGTCCTGACGGCTGATACTTCACACGTTGACGTCGGACAAAAGACATGTAAAAACCGGGGTGTCGAATCTTCACCCACAACCGTCGACACAGGAATGTCACACCTCCCCCTGCAGACATCTGTTATGCAAGGCAAAAGCAGGCTCCCGTGATGTCCATTCTTACATGTAGCTCATTTATTCCCAGGAAAATTGGTTTATATGTATACTAGTGTGACACTCCCACTAAACTTGTTTTTACAATGACAAAAAAATTTAAAGAAACCACCACCAGATTCACCTATATATATGATGCAAGGGAGGAGTTTAAGTGGAAGTTACAAAGCACATTTAATTTCTGTCTAGGGTTATGATCTCGCAGTGTGTCGAAGGGCTCAGGCTAGCCTGTTGGAATGGCTATAGCTGTATGCGATTCACCTCCCTTGCACTAATTTATAATTCAATTCCCATAAAACCACAACACATGAAACACAGGTACAATAGAACCATATATTACAACTGAACATTTATTTCCCCAACAATTATACAGGGGAAAACCCACACCACATAAACATTAAAACAATAACACAAATACAATAAAATACCCGGGTTTTAAATGTTCACGCCGTCTAGGTAACTTCTAATATCGTTGGCGCGCTTGGTGGAGCTCAAACTGGTGTGTTACGAGTCTACTCACTATTTCCTCCAGTATTGTCCCCACGATCTGCTGCACTTCTGCCGTCTGCAAAAACAAACCTTTCGTCGGTGCAGCTCCTAATGTAGAATTAACGCTCCTCGCGTGGTCCACCGCCTCCACAGCACCGGGCCGTCCCGCGTCGCGCTGGTCTCCCGGTCTCCCACCGAAGTACGTGCACTTCTGTCCTTTATAGCAATTGCTATTTTTTCTAGAAGTCAGCGAACCTCCGCCATGCACTATGCACCCTTATGCATGAAAAATATTTAACTCCCAAACTAGTACAACATAAATGCATGTGCATGCATTTGCTCTTTTAACCAAAAGCGTGCAACTTCACTAATTAAATAAAACTAAGAAAAACCGCCGCCACCACGTTGTCTCCTGTCTCTTCTCTCCCGACTCTTCCTGTCACATGATCTCTATCCCCCTCTATGATAGGACAGCACAAAACAAACTCTGCATACCATTATACAGTTTAAACAAGATATAAACATATTATATGAACATATAATGAAGCAAAAATACACTTGCTGTACAGATAATAACAAAAATAATACAAATAATATCAGTGCACCTGAGAGGGTGCTACACTAGTCGTCAGAGTTTTGTAACATGCTCTCCAGATTACTCTAGATAACCAAATTTAGATTAAAATTATTTTTCCAGCCCTGAGCCCCAGTTATCTCTTCTCAAGAAAAAGAGCAAGTGAGAAGGTTGAACGGAGTTATCCAGAGCAGTGCCGATGCAAGTGTTAATTAGACCTCTTTATTCTTCCCTGCAGATAGATCCAGTTCAGAAGGCCGTTATCCATCAAGCCTTCGGGATCCCTTCTCCCTCCAAGAGGAAACACGTTGCGTGCAGCGTGTGCCAGCTTCGGTTTAACTCGCAGGTGAGTCATTCCCATGCTTGCCTTCCATATGGATGCTTTGATGTGGGTCAGCAGGCCATCTGTAATGTTACTTCTCTGTGTCAGATGTGAGCAGGCTGTTTCAGGTTAATTAATTCAGCATTTTTGGACCAGGATACAGATGCAATGTACATGCATAATACAGCAAAAGGTCATATGTCATAATCATAGTGTAAAAACTATAGAGTGTGTAGAAAAAACTCTTTCTCCCTCCACACAAAGCACTGTATTCAACCAATCCAATTTGATGTTACCTGGCAGAAAGAGGCATGGCACAATAGAATTTCACAGGAATGTCACACTTCCCCCTGCAGACATCTGTTATGCAAGGCAAAAGCAGGCTCCCGTGATGTCCATTCTTACAATAGTTTAAAACAACTCTAAAACAACAGCAGACTATTCAAGGCTTTAAGGTATATTAGAATTCTCTGGGAGCACAGGTAGACTCGTGCAAATATACGCTAATTTAGCAATCCATCACTTTCCATTCTGTATTGTCTGAATTATTCTTTTGGTATCTTATTTTTCAAAACCCTTCTTTCATCAACTATTTAATCCAGTCCGAATCACAAGACGCTATTTTCCATATTTCCTCCATTAAGTAAGCTATTTACCCTGTCTGAAGTAGATATTACTCCGAGCAAAGTTATTATATCCTACATTGAGGTCCATCTCAGAGCAATCATGGCCCATCAGAGCCATCAATCAGTCCTACTCTTAGGCAGTGTGAGGGATATGGGGCAGAGATAGTCTCGTCTCTCCTGGTATGGTGAAGATAGTTCCTGGGAGCCCCTGGAAGATTTCACATTCCGATCACAGGGAGAGCGAAAGGGAGTTCATCTTCGTCACAAGGCCCTTATTATCATTGCAGATTCACTACTGAGCTTGAAATGAAAAGAGGGCGCGGATTATTTATGCCGTACTGAATATATTACATTTCCCATCCTGGCAGCTGCTGGTGTGATATGATCTCTCTACAAGCATAGCAAGAACTGATCACACACTTTTCCCCTGAATTACATCACTAATTAACACTTTCTAACAAAAGTTCTTTTTCCTCCAAACCAATGATGCTGAGCGGTAATAACTGATGTCTACTAACATAATGGCAGGTGAACAAGTGCCTTGAAACTTTCAATAAGCACTTATAATCCGGCATACACACCGTGTATTTACACCAGGAGATGTTCAGATGTTCTGAACAAAGTCACTGGGATTTTGTTCCAGTCTTTTGAATTTAATTGTTCTGGGTTGAACTAAATTTAATTTCCAGTGCATTGTTTTTTTCTGAACCATGCAAGGTGAACACCGCACAGAATGAAAGTGTTTACTGCACATGGTAGTTATTGAGCTGTGGACTGCATGCTGAACAGTTTATGGCTTACAAACTGCACATTTCCGCATTTCACATCTCAGGAAAATAATAACTTTTGCTAACTTCTTCATTCCGGACCGTGTCAGGTGGGAATTGAAAGATAAGCATTCATCTTTGTCTTACTGTGCCTCCCTGGTTAACATGCCTCCAGTTCCCGAGCATGGTAAACAAGGACAACTGAAAGTCCTTGCATGTGGCCCAGTCCAAGTGAGTCATAATGAAATCTGGGTTGAAGGTGAATTTCGGTGTCACCGAGCGCTAGACATGCAGGAGACGCTGCGCATTATTAAATGATGAGCCGCCCGCAGATGCCTACGACAAACATCCTCTGCACCTCTCTGCTGTTTATTTTGTGTAATGAAAAATGGAATAGGCTGTCGCTATTGAGAACAATGCTGTTGTAATGTTTCATTTAAGGGTTTTTCAGACACCTTGGTGGGTAAATCATGGTCGACACATAGGGCGCGTCTGAGAGAGGCGAAAAATCAAGCTGCATCACTATCTCGCCTCTATCTCACAGAAACAGATGGACGCTTGTCAGTGTTTTTGATGACGACAAATGTGTGCTGTGGGCCTGTCAGCCTATGCTCCAGCGGATGTGTTTCCATGGTCGGTGGTCCCTCTTTTGACTGATGCTGCTAACACCTGGTCTGTGCTGGCTTGCTTTCATGCTTGGAAAAATGTCTGTTTCCCTCCCAGAGCCAAGCGTTGGCCCATTACAAAGGGACTAAACATGCCAAGAAGCTGAAAGCCCTGGACGCCCCTAAATGCAAGGAGAAGGGCTTTGTGAATGCTAGAGAAGTCACAAGCAAAGACATCTCAAAAAACCTGATTCCTCCAGCAATACCCCATAGTGCCGAGAGAAAAGGTGAGTAATGCCGCCCGACCTGCTGAGCTTTTTGTGTCAGTTGTGCCTTTGTGTTCTTGTCCAATCCCATTTGAGAGGGCTGCACTGCAATCACATCCTCTCTGATGACTTTACAAGACAAACTGAGTGAAATACGCTCACAAGTGTTAGTCCATTTATGGCTCAGCAACCTAGCAGACTTCCTGTTTATTCACTAGGGTGGTCAGATGCCATGAGTATCATTAGTCGGGATTACAATATCAAAATAGTTATAAAAAACTTTGTTGTTCATAGTAATCAATATCCTGCCAGCATCATGCTTCAATACTGAATTAATTAAAGCATCTGACATGGCACTATTCATTTACACATTTTTCATACCAGTTTTTGTGTTTGTGCAGTTTGGTTCTGTACCTTACAAGAATAATTGTCCATATAAAGTGGATTCTATTCAAAAAGCATGCACAATAGGTAAATATGAGACTCTGACTTGTCTGTAGGTGTGGGTGTGACTGTGTGTACCCTGGGTGTGTCCCCTGGACCCAGTGTCTCCGGATGGGCTCCTGCAGCCGCATCACTAAGCAAGATTAAGCAGTTATTGAAAGCTAATGTGTGTGTGAATGAGGGTGGACACCAAAAATGACATAGTAATTAGGGCTGTCAATCAATTGAAAAATACTAATAAGGGCATATTGTGCAGTTAATTTATCATGATTAATTCTTACCAAAAATGCTCTTTACCATGTGTTATGTGGTACTGTGTGTTGAATATTTATAACTGAATAGCAGCAATTAACGTTATTTTTGATAGCACTTCTGATAGCACTATTAACATTATAATAGACATGAAATGTACACCGTAACACTGGACTAAAACCTACTGTCCAGTACCTCCAAACATGGACAGATGCTTTATACTACGCGTTGGACTTTTCCACCCCTACACCTGTTGGACTTCTTTTTCTTTTCTTGGACAAATCATCACAAACCCTTCACTGAAACCAATTGCAGGCTCACTCTAAGCTGGAAGGGCCTCCCGCTCTGAATCACTCCTTCCCAAGATTTCTTCCTTTCTTTTTTCTCTCTCTCCTTTTTTAGTGGAGTTTTTCCTTGTGTGCTAAAGGGTCAAGTGTGGGGGGTGTCAACTGTCAACTGTGAGAAACACTGTATTAAATTATGGCCTACATAAGAAATAAATGTTGTTGTTGTTGATACAAAGTAATAATTAAAGCACTGTTATTGCTTTTTAAAAGAGAAAAAAACTATTTTCCTGAGTAACTGTCCAACACTCCATGTGAGTTCTGGAAGATGAAGTGGTCATGACGCAAAAGCTATTGGGCCGCATGGGCAAGAATAGAGTTCTTAACTCCAGACGCTCTGTTTCATCTGAAACAATCCCAGCCTCAGCCTTTCTTTATCTGCCTCTCTCAGTTAGACGAGAGCTGGATGGCAGCCCCTGCAGGATTATATCTGGACAGCGCTGTCTAAGCCCCATGGCCCTGAGTTGTGTGTGCAAGCACTTTTTGAATTAGGTGCACCTACCATATGTCTGGACTTTGCTGGAGGACTAGTAATTTACCTCTTCTTTTGATGCGGCTCTCCAGGCCGAGCCGCCCAGCGCAGTTTGTGCACTTCCATTTCACTCACACCAAAGTTTCTGTACTTTTTAATGGAGCACGTGCGACCCGATAAGAGGGCATGTCTTCTCCTCGCTTTTCTCAGAAAACGTTCCATCAGCTTTTTCATTGCACCACCATCTCCTTCAGACGCACGCACACTTGTATGGTGCAGGCTGTTGTTGGGCCCGAGGTAGAACATCGGATGCAGACGGTAGATGAATATAAAAAAGATGCACAGCAATTAGCCCTGGGGCCCATGTACTCCACTGCAACCTGTCGGCTGGCTGAGGTAGAGCTCAAATTGCTGGATTGAAATGCCGCGCACATTCTCACAGCTGGAGCCGGTGGCAGGGCGTGGCACTATCGGTGGACAATCAGGATGGTATTGTTCACTTGGAAAGGTCTGAAAATAAAAAGAGGTCATGGAGACCTTAGAGGGACGGAGAAACACAATCAAGCGATGGGCGCGGAGGGTGAGGGGCACGGCGAGCACGGTGTAGATGCTGATAAATCGCTTGGAATTGTACAAGGACTGCCTGGCCACTTTCCCTTGCACGCCGGCCATCTCCTGCGTGTGAGCGTTTGTTTGTCAAAATGCCACTCGGTAATGAATATTAATGGGCTCAGATGTCAGGCGGATGAATAGCGGAGGCGGCTAAGCGCTGCATTATCGCGAGTCCTGTTGCCGCTCTATCAGTGTCTGTTGAGCGTGGGGGTAATGAAAAGCAGAGGTCAGGGAAGAGTAATGGTGAGGCTCCAGGGAGGAGGCGCAGATATGGGCTGCAGAGCAGTGGAGGGACCAGTTTCCCTTGAGTGTAGGTTTTTAATGGGTTTTCTTTCCCAGTACCTGTCATTTTTCAGAGGCAGGTAGGTGTGTTCAGTATGAGCGTGAGGTTCGAGTGTTCTTCTTCATGCATTAGCATAGGATCTCAACCCACATTTTTCAAATCTAACTTCATGAACAGCACACTTAATCCTGTCCAAGACCTCTGAACATGCTAAATCAATATATAAAGATGCCCAAATCTAAAGTAGTTTGGTCATTAAATGTTGAGCAATATGAGGTGTGTCAAAGTCATTGTGAAACACTGCAGCACAGCACACGGTGACACAACTAAATTTGTCCTCTGCTTTTAACCGTTACCCCTGGTGAGCAGTGGGCAGCCATGACAGGCACCCGTGGAGCAGTGTGTGGGGACGGTGCTTTTCTCAGTGGCACCTTGGTGGTTCTTGATTCGAACTGGCAGCCTTATGATTACGGGTCCACTTCCTTACCCACTAAGCCACCACTGCATTCATCTGTAACCATTTCTAAGAAATAATTCAAGAGTGAATCAGGCCTATACAATTGCAAGCATGTATTATTATTATTTCAGCAGGCATTCATTTTCAAATGTAAAGCAGCAGAGAAAATACAGAATATTGACTTAGTTTGTTAACTGTTAAAATGTGTCTGTAGCTTGTTCAGTATGAGCGTGAAGTTCGAGTGTTCTTCTTCATGCAATGCCTTGGTGAAAACGAGAAAAAAAAACTTTAAATGTGCACATTCCTCTTTAATGGGGGCCCCCTGTGCCTGGTGATGGTCTTCTCACCAGCAGATGCCAGAACACCAAATAATTCCTTCTAGTAGGGGCAGTGGTGGCCTAGCGGTTAAGGAAGCGGGCCCGTAATCCGAAGGTTGCCAGTTCGAATCCTGAAGTGCCGAGGTGCCACTGAGGTGCCACTGAGCAAAGCACCGTCCCCACACACTGCTCCCCGGGCGCCTGTCATGGCTGCCCACTGCTCACTAAGGGTGATGGTTAAAAGCAGAGGACACATTTTGTTGTGTCACTGGGTGCTGTGCTGTGTATCACCATGACAATCACTTCACTTAATTTAATTTATTTAATAATTATTTTAAATCCTGTAATGTTCTAGTAGCGTTATTTGACATGATTAAATGTGAGAGTCAGTGAACAGCAAGTGTGTGTGTGTGTGTGTGTGTGTGTGTGTGTTTCAGTACTCTGTGTAGGGACACAGATTCCCTCAAGGTCAATGATGTCACAAAACAGCTGTGCCGTGTGGAAATCAAAAGTTCCACAGTTCAGGAGTTTCAGTTACTTTATTAGTAGAGAAAACATAGTTTTTCTTTGCAGTAGCAACACACACAGAAAAACAAATCATCTATTTTAAATCAGACATTGAAAGGAGGTCCAGAACCTACTGATTTCCAGACAACAGTCAGTTGAAATAGCTGCATTATTAGGTAAAATAAATTGGCTTATTCATCTGTGTAATGGCTGCAGTAACAAAACTGTTTTTTGAAACATTTTTTTCTACACATGGGGATTGTGAAGCTGAAAGTCGGTGTCTAATGGATGGAAACGGCCATTTAAGACAGCGCTGGTTATGCACTTTAGCTGCTTCCCCCGATGCCTCTATTTATACACAACTTCACACCTCATTTTGGGTCTATTTTCCTTCTCAGGTACGTATAGAATAACACACTTTCAGCCATTTGACCTTTAACCCATGTGATTTCTGCTGTATAGCTTTCTTCCATTGGCATATATCCTTCGTCTTACATACGTTTAGCAGAAGGTGAGATGCCTCACAATAGTGATTATGGAGCAGGCTACCAATAACCGAGTCATCAGCCTATTTAGCGATGGTCCTGTTAACCCGACATTTGTATTTGAGGATGAAGAAGAAGACGCGAGCCCATGCATCCTATTTCAGAGAAGCTCCACTTACACTCGGGAATATGAATGGCCTGCAGCAGGGTTTCCCACCCTAATGAAGCAGTATGTGTTGTCATGAAAACATCCTGGTGTGGAATTAGGGAAGTGACACCATGTCAGTTCTTGCCGCATATAAATAACTAGGTTTTATAATACTGCTCTGTTACATATTTTAATGACGTGTGGAGAAAAAAACAAATAGAGCGAATGGAGAAAGCGATGCCGGCTGCCCAGCCTCCGTCTCTCAGTTCCAGGCCAGCGCTGCAGGAAATGTACCCTGATATTAGCTATTAAAGAGCAGATTGTCAGGGGAGGCATGCCAGCACTGACAGCTGCACAGAGGCTAGCCGCAGCTCGCCCAGCCGTCACGGCCACGGCTCCCGACGCCTCCGATCCCGCGGAGCATTCAGCGCCTGCGCAGCCATTCCCCGCGCAGCCGGCCGGAAAAACTCCGGACCCGGGGCTGATGACTCTGCAAATTAAAGCCACCCTTCACCTGAAACACAGGCTGGAAGTGCAGCTCTGAAAAAAGCCCACCGAGCAGAGGCCTGCATTTTTTGGGAGCTTGTTGAGGACATGTCTTCACTCGCGGAGCTGGGTTGGCAAATCATTCTGCTACTTAAGATTTTGTAGCCTGAGGAGAGGTTTACAAAAAATTTTTTTTTAACTGCTATTTTATAGATGATTTTGTACAAGACACACAACAAACAAAACCAAAAACCCACCAGCCACGGCGAGATGATTTCCTTCATGTCACAGTGGCATATAATGGAGTCTAATGATTTTAATTAAACTGCTTAATCCAGCATCATTGAGAAATGTAATCAGACCTCATGGGAACTGTCTGATTACTTGATAGAGTGATGGGGGTGGAAGGATTTTTAAAATCTTTTTAAATCACCCGCAGTAATTAAAGCAGGAAATGTGCAGTTGTGGACATGCTAGAACACATAAAGACACCCTGTGCCAGGAGATCTGGGTCCTGCCCGTCTTTTTCTCCCTCTGCCATCACCCCGCACTGTAGACCTCAGCTGTCAATGACCGGTATCGGCACCCCCTCCGGATTGATGGCAGCCATTACTGGTTTTAATGAGGGGGGATTGAGCTCTCTGTAGTGCTGCTGGGCGGCCTGTTGAGGTCACACTACCTGAGGTTATGGATTGCGGGAGGCCAGACAGAATCAAAGCAGACCAGACCGTTCCAGCAGACTTTAATGACTTGTTTTCGGACATGAATGGCCCTCTAATTGATTGATGGAGAAGCAGTTTGGTATCGCAGCAACATCCACACAACAATATGTATGTGCTGAGACTCACAGAAACTCTCAAAGTGAAGTGATTGTCACATGTGATACACGGCAGCACAGCACACGGTGCACACAGTGAAATTTGTCCTCTGCATTTAACCCATCACCCTGAGTGAGCAGTGGGCAGCCATGACAGGCGCCCGGGGAGCAGTGTGTGGGGACAGTGGCACCTCAGTGGCACCTTGGCGGATCGGGATTCGAACCGGCAACCTTCTGATTACGGGGCAGCTTCCTTAACCGCTAGGCCACCACTGCCCAATCACACCAACTTGTGTCATGCCTTTAAGTACAGTGAATCATGCTGCTGACACTTGAATAACGTATATATTGTGTAACTCACGTAAGATTTGTAATAGTTTATGATTAAATGAACATCAAAGCATTTTTTTCATTTACCATAATCCTAAACCCGGCCTTATGCTCAGCAGGTTAATGGTTTTCGGGGGTGGAGTGTGGAGTTATAGTGTAGGGGTGTATATAAGACCTCAGGTTGCTGATGTGGATGGAATGTTGGCAGAGGTTACTCAGCTTTATCACAAAGCACAGCAAGCAGGCCAGTTACATTTTACAGCACCTTCCCAGAAGACTAAAAAAGCAGGCTCAGCTGGGTGAACGTGTCTGAGCGTGAACAACAGGAAGCAGAGCAGGAGAGTCTGCGTCGCTGTGACTGCCAATAAGAATTTTGGCCTCCGTGACCACAATCGTGCTCCTTAAGTCAACACTGAAGGAGTAATATGATGCACGGTGGCCGAAGCTGGCCTCTTGAGAAGATCATACAGTGCAGCTGGGAGAGCTTCAAAGGGATAAATAAGAGGTGCACTTAAAGGGCCTCAAAAATAGAAAGACATAATTCAGTATCGATTTGGTCCCTCTGGCAGGGATGAAGAGAGTGCCCACAGGCTCTGTGTTATTCCTGCGAGGAGAACAGACATTGATCTGCACGAGAAATCTCATCCTGGGCAAAAATGAGCTGCACTTCATCTTATTTTAGTGTAATTAATTCTGCAGACAGATGCATTAGATTCTGTTGATGTATGATGACAGCAGTCTCAACTTGTGACAAAGTTCTTCTGTACTTCCTCATCAGATATGCATTAACCAGGAGTTAAATGCCAAAATATAATACCATTCAGCAGATATCATCTTATCTTACAATATTTATGTTTATGTTTGAGTGCTGATTCAGGATTTGCTGAAAATCATTGGTTATTGATTGACAAGTATGTTGTCATTTTTTTCATAGAGCCCAGTTCTGGTGTACCATTGCCACCAACATCACCATCGGCAGCGATGCCATTACTGCCCGTTTCCTGCCAGAACAAAGGGCCAGAGACTACCTCAGCCCTGCAAGGAGAAGATGGGCCACCACTCCTAACGCCCCCGGCGGCTTCACCACCCACAGAGGCAGATGTGGAGGCCGATGCTGAGGAGGAAACGGAGGAGGAGAAAGCCAGGCGTCTGCTGTACTGCTCCCTCTGCAAGGTGGCTGTCAACTCAACCTCTCAGCTGGAGGCCCACAACAGCGGTGAGTCCCCCCCTCCACTGCCACGGAGCTTTTTCATTAGTCGCCTTATGCAGTCTGACAGCTCATCCTGACCTATGAAACCAGGGTTAGGTGCATGGAGAGCTGTGAAAACTGCAGTAATTTAGCCTGGGAAGAGAGGTCAGATTAGCTATCATTCACAAACTTCTTCTACTCCTGCATTCCACAACCCTCCTCCCCCTACACACTTAAAAAAAAAAGTTAATTTCATTTATTTTCATCAGGCACAAAGCACAAGACGATGCTGGAGGCCCGCAGTGGGATTGGCTCGATCAAGTCCTACCCCAGGGCTGGCCTGAAGAGCAAGTTGGCAGTGCCCACCAAAACTGCCACCGGCCTGCAGAACAAAACATTCCACTGTGAGACCTGTGATGTGCACGTCAACTCGGAGACTCAGTTGAAACAAGTGAGGTTCACCTAACAGATACACTGGCTGTACCGCAAGCCATTAAAAACACACAGTGTTTGTGACCTAATTTAAGGTATATTCTATATCCTTGAGTTCTGTTCCTTATGACCTCTCTCATCTGCTTAATGGCCACATATCTGTACTGACCTGTCCTCCAGCACATCAGCAGCCGACGCCACAAAGACAGAGCAGCCGGAAAACCGGCCAAGCCTAAATATAGCCCCTACACCAAACCCCTGAGAGGACAGACTAAACAACCGGTACGTCTCTTTCGCCTATCTTCCAACGTCCTTTAGCACTTTAACAGTGGCAAGGAAAGTGAAGGAGTTTTGTTTCTGTGCCATATATATTCTAAAACGGTTCTAAACTGTGAGAAAATCAGTACAAATTTAGATCGTATAGCCAGTTGTCAGAGAAATGCCGCTTCAGAGGTTTTTTTTTTTTAACCCTGTGTTCTTCAGGTGAAGGTGCCACTGAGTAAGGAACTGTGCCAGGCCCTTCCAACAAGGATCATTCCCTCTCATCTGGCGGCCATGGCGGCAGCAGCAGCAGCTGCTGTTAACTCCACCTTCCCAATTCGCGCCAGCCACAGTCCCTCCCCCTTTCAGACTCAGTCCCTGTCGGCTGCACTGCTTCGCGCCGCCCCTGGACCTATCAGGACCGCCCACACGTCTGTGCTCTTTGCTCCTTATTGACCTTCGAGTACTCGCCTGCTAGTGGGGTGCAGTTCCTCACATCACTGTATTTGGACCTTGAGATATTTCCAGTTTTTCCCTGCCAGGACCCTACCCTGGAACTTCGTTTGATTTCATGCCGCAATAATTCAAAGATAAACCAGGTAACTATGCAGTGTTGTTTCTGTGCAACACAAGGCACAGACTGAAGCTATAAATGGAATAGGGATACATTGATATTTAAATAAAATCTGTATGTCACTGAGGACATTGAATTTCGTCTTAGCTGATTCATTTGTGAGGAGACTGAGAAGAGAAGAAAAACGCACTTTAATTCCCTCATGCTGTCAATGTCTTCAGTGCTTTAGATGGCTAAAATATGTCAAAATCCCTCTTGTGGAGTAGGCATCTATATATGTGTTTGTGTCTGCAGACAGGTGTGTATGCCTGTATTTGCTTATAGAGGTAGGACGACTGACTGGAAGCTAGATTTTAGAAGACCCCAGGGTCTCTTTTGGGGTGATTAGTTTATAACCCAGGTAGAAAAAGGAGCGATTCCTGCTTGATATAAAAATATGTGTACGTGTGAATGAGTGAGAAACCATTAGAGTGGTAAAGAGATGGAGAGTGAGAGCATTTTCAGAACTTTGCATATAGCTAATGAACATGCCACTGGCCATATTGCAAACAATACATCTGTCTTTAATGTTGATGTGGTTTGAAGTTGAATTATTTCAAATAAAGTCTTAATTTGTTAACTTTGTATTAAGTCACAACTTGTGTTGAGGTGCCACTGAGCAAAGCACTGTCCCCACACACTGCTCCCCGGGCACCTTTCATGGCTGCCCACTGCTCATGGTTAAAAGCAGAGGACACATTTCATTGTGTGCAACGTGTGTTTCACATTGTGTGTATCACAATGACAAAAAAAAGAACACACACTGACCTGTTTTGAAATAAATGTGTGGCACTGACTAGGTCTGATATTCAACCACTTAAAACATTTGCAGGGATAAAATGCAGGCTTTGCCCATACAAGATAAATGGATGTTTAGCAGTTATACTGTTCATTACTTCTGTACTGAAAATGTATTGAGTTTTAGAAAATAATTTTCACTCAATTAACCTCTATTGAACTAAACCAACACAAAACCTGAAAACTGATGGTTTGATCTCAGATGCATTACAAACACAATGCTGGTTCAGATTGACCCAGCTTGACCCTTATTCCTCTTTTGTGAGCGTGCTTTGCACAAGACATTTAAAGCTTACACGACACATTTAAAGCTTTGTTTGAAAGTAAATAGGGTCCGCAAATCCCAAGGTAATTACAAAACCTAATTATTTTCCTCACATGCACCGCACAATAAACAGGCAGACCTGGACAGAAAACATGGTGAACCCATTACAGATTCGACTGAAAAAGTGCTTCAAGGGGTTACATTAAAAAAACAACTTTCCAGTGTCCTCTACTTGAGATTTCAGGGCTCCCTTTATGCAATGCTGTTGCTGATCATTTTACATCTTGACATTATTTGAGTCACATTTTTCAAGGCACCATTAGTCACCAGGTGCAACATGAACCTATTAATTCAACCAGGAGTCCTTTTCTTGACCCCTACTCTCTTGCATCAGGCCTAAACCTTAATGTGACATTCATTGTGCACTGAGAATGTATTCCCAGGATCACTTATCCTCCAGTATCAATAAACCCAGCAGTCTGATGGGCAAACTGGAAAACCTACACTGTACAGGATCACTGGTACCACCTTGCTTCCATTACTCTCTATGAAAAGGTAATTGTGAACATCTGTAGGTGGGACGTAGGCTTCATTCTCAACCGTTGCCGAGATCCATCAGCAGTCTCTCTCCAGGTCAACCAGTCCTATATCAATGAGGGGACATACAGTTGGGTCTACAGTTGGGTCTGATAGGAAAAATAAGTTTAAAGAACATGACAATTCTAAAATAGAATATGGATAATTATGCAGTCAGTATTCTGCACATTTAAACAAACTTAACCAAGGTAACTTGAGAATCTGGCATATTTTCAAGGGTCATGCTGGATAACATGGATTATCAGCAGTTCAAGAGTTATTACTGATAAAAAGGAATACACTAAATACCCAGAAATTCAAACAAGATTCATCTCATCATATAACTTGGAAGATATGAGTTATTTTAAGAGATTCATGTTATCAGATTTTCATTCTTCATCACCCGTACGCCTATAATTTAGATCCACATTTGCTAAAGAAATTGAAATGTGGTGTTTTATTTGCTGAAGTGCTGAAGGTTTTTAGCATAATACTTTTGCATTTCCACAGAAACTCTGTACAATGCATCTCCAGCACCTGAGACCCCATCTTTTTTCCCTTGCTGCCTGAAGGAAATAATGGAACAAGAGCTCTGGAAGGCCCTGGAGAACAGACGGGCAGACTCCGGTGGTTTGGTTGTACGTGCTCGGCTCTGATTCCTGATCATGACAAATGTAGTAATTAGCATTCCAGTCCTGGATGATTTGGATATCTTTATTCCGCAGGGTTCAGCTCTCTGTTCCAACCTGCTCTTCTGGCAGCTACACCTTGAACAGTAACTCTGTATAAACAATCCCACAATTTACAGTTTGTGTCCATCTTCTTTGCAAGTTTTACTTCTTGGGTTATAATTGCAATGAAACTACTCTCCTTCTTAGTCCTACTCAGGGTTGCAGCTTCTGGAGTCCATCCTGGGAGACTGGGTGCAGTGTGAGGACAAGCCATACACGCACACACACACACACACACACACACAAGCACACCTACAGACTAATCACAGTTGCCATTTAACCTAGTGTAAATTCCTGTGGACAGCAGGAGGAAACCGGAGAACCCAGAGGAAACCCATGCCAACATGGGGAGAGCATGCAAACTCCTCACATGCAAGGTTGAGCCAGGATTCGAACCTTGGAGGTGTGAGGCAACCTTGCCAAGTGCCACACCATACTGAAACTTATTCAACAAGCAAACGGTAACAAAAAGCTCTCTGGTCCTATTCCTGCCTTTGCTGCTCCTCTGCCAGTCCTCATGTCATTACAACAAATGTTCCTCTGCTGCTGTAGCCACCCTTGGTGTCACTGTTTGGGGGGAATTATGGAAAGCACAGATGCTGTTTTG
This sequence comes from Denticeps clupeoides, assembly GCF_900700375.1. Classification (NCBI taxonomy): domain Eukaryota; kingdom Metazoa; phylum Chordata; class Actinopteri; order Clupeiformes; family Denticipitidae; genus Denticeps; species Denticeps clupeoides. The sequence continues at coordinate 28,103,976 of NC_041711.1, read as the reverse complement.
CGGCAGAGAGAGGAGGTCAGACCTGATGAATAACCTCACTGGCCGCCCGCCGCAGACCGCACACCTCAACTTTGACTGCACGCCGCGGTGTGAATGTGTTTGAAAGGGCTCATAAATTCCAGCCGCTGCAGCCTGGGAAGTGAATGGCGTGTGAATATTCTCCAAAGGGAAATAAATAGTGCTTTAACTAGAGCATAATCATATCTGGAGCATGAATGATGAAAGACGAACGACTCAGATGGAAAAGTAGCCGTGCTGCACATTGTTGTTCCAGGAAGGCTCTAAAAGGACCTTTGGTTTGATGCAGATCATTACAGTTTTTTGAGTTTTTAGTAAGGGCCCTCACATATGACACAAGGTGAAGTGCAGCCATGGCCATGGAGTACGAGAGGACATTCCGTAAATCGATTTCCGAATGTTAGTGTTCTTTTTAAATTTAAGTCAATTTTACACTTAAATAAAAAGTTTCAGTGAGAATCTGACTCTTGCTTCTCTTTATGCATTGGTGGTTCAGCAGTAGAATTCTCGCCTGCCATGTGGGTTGCCGGTTGCCAGTTGGAATCCCGATCCGCCAAGGTGCCACTGAGCAAAGCACCGTCCCCACACACTGCTCCCCGGGCGCCTGTCATGGCTGCCCACTGCTCACTCAGGGTGATGAGTTAAATGCAGAGGACACATTTCACTATGCTTTGCTGCTGTGTATCACAAGTGACAATCACTTCACTTTTCACGTTACTTTACTATTGTTGATTTGTAAGTATGAACATAAATATGCTGCTCCTCAGTGAAAAATGTAAAAAAACTTTGTGCTTACATTTGCAGTATTTAGCCAATGGCCTTTTCCAGAGTGACTTACAGGGAGTGTTACAGGGACAGTCCCTTTACTTTACTTTACTTTATTTTTTAATTTAACTCATCAGTGTGAGGACATTGTCTTTCTCAAGGGGACCTCAGTGGCGTCTTGGTGGTTCGGTATATAAACCCTTGTCAAAAGTCAGCTTGACAAAAGTCAGAAAAAAAAGAATTTTTTGACAAAGATTAAGTTGTAGGAGTTCCCTTTATGTACTTTGTGTGCATCGAATCAGAAAATAAAACCCCGACAAGACCAATCCACTCCCTGAGGACCCATAAGTGATAAGACTGTTCCTCTGTGGTGCCGGTCATGTTCTATGTGACTATGGTCCTGTTGCTCCATTCACAGGACATGCAGAGATGGATGAAATATGAGAAAAGTTACTATCATGTTAACTGATCCAAGGATTGATTGGCTGATGAGAATCTAAATTTTAAAAATCATGTGAAATGACTTTCAGGCACCAACTGAACGTCCCTGGGAGTTACTGGACCTACGTAATAGAGTGTTTCCAAATGAGGAGTTACCTTTTAGAAGAATGGTGTCCAGAAGGGTCAAGGTGACTGTGGCATCTGTGACAAGGACCACTGTGTGCTGTTTACCTCGTGAAGAGATGGCAGCAGATTGCTGAACGAGAAGAAGGCCACCTGGTGGCCCTAATTAAAGCTTGTGTTTCGGTCTTGTTTTATCCATCTATTACTCTAAACCCCGAGTATGCCTTTGACCTCTCACTAGAGAACATGGCCTGTGCTTTATAGCTATCTCTGAGCTTGGTGCCAGCTTTAAAATGGTGCCTTTAATGTTGTGGCTGAGTGATGTTTGTGCATGTACACTATGTAAGTTTGTTTCATTTTGCGATGCCTTAGATTGTTTTGGCTCAATAACCATATCTCAGAGTTGGTGACTGCTTCATTTGCTTCTCTCTGTCTTTCTCTCTCCATCTCATGGTCTCTGAGAGATGAAGCGGGTGGAATGCGACAGTAATGTATTCAGGGGCAGAGTTATTATCTTAATGGGACTGTCAGTGAAGTGTCATCTCAGGGTCTCAGGTGATAGGCAGGACAGGTGATGCATGCCAGAGGCTCAGCAGATTGCTGCAGAAACAGCCAGGCAAAGTGTCACCTTCAGGTTCTGAAACAACAGAATACTTTATTTGAAAAAAAAAAGTATTTTTTTTTTGTATATTTCTGTGCAAATATTTGTATATGTATACCTTATTTTGAATTATTTGAACTGTTTCCATTTACAATAATAATATTAAAATAAGGAAAATTAAGTACAAAATATCCAGAATACACCTTGCTCTACATATAATCTACATATAACAGCTTTACCCCGTTGTGTCTCCTTTGAGCAGAAAGAAAGGGGTGAACTGCAGTAAAGTGGGTGCTGCCGCCATCTGCTGGACAAATACGGCATGTCCAAAATCAATTTGAAAGACAGGATTTGTTGAAAACGACATAGTTATCGATTAAAAAAAGTAACGAAAGAAGATATAAATTACCACAAAAAGCTTGGGAAGAAACTCTATTAATAGTTCAATAGTGGCAAACATCCCACAACTCTTGTTTTAATGAAGATTTAATTCGTAGGCAGGCTTTAAAGTGGACTCTGTCCCAGTTCATTGTTGCTAAGGCAACTATTCCTAAGTCAGGGTCAGCAAACTGCAGAAATCCATATTATTTTTATGGATGAATAGACAGCACAAAATGTAGGTTAATCTTAATTAATCCATTAAACAGATGAGTCTGGTCGATTTTTACCGTTTTTGTCAGAATGTCAGACACAAATCTTTTTTTTTTTTTAAATCAGTCTGAATAACTGAAGGGTTCTTCACCTCTGATTAAGTGTTTCCATTCCAGCATTCCCTGTTTGGCTCCCTGAGAAATATGACCAAAATCCAGTACATACAAGACAAATGAGCTTAGTGGAAATGAATCGAGTTACAAACCCTGGACAGATGTAGCATTGTGCAGCTGTGGCCCTGACACCAGAAGGCATGGATGTGGTCCTTAAAATCTTAGGGAATGTGCTGGAATTACAAATGGATTCCATTTCACCCACTCTCCAGTAAAAGCTCTCTTCCTCCCAGGACACTGAGCAATTTGACCTCTTGTTCCTGACCAACGCCCTCTTCCAGAGAGACCCACGGCAGGCCATGGAACAGCTGGAGGGACAAACAATCCAGCAGGGACAAACAATCCAGCCTGAACCTCAACACAAATGTTGTCCAGGATGACAACTGAAACCTGAAGCCATGATGCCAATGTGACAGACACCAGGCCCAGGAATATGTGGATTAAGTGCCACCCAGAGCTGACTCTGTTAAGATATCATTCACATACAGATGCATGACAGTAACAACAAAACGGAGATGTGGATGATGCTGGCTCACAGGCAGACTTTTTGATTAGTTTCAGCACCCATGGGCCCTTAATTATTGCCCTCATCAACGAGACTGTGTTACATAGTACCTAGTACCTCTCAATTTTGACTTCAAAATCGTATTTCTTAAGGACACATTGATTATACTGGGGCAATAATATCAACAAATAATGCCATGGACGTAGGCCTCACGTCCTGCAGGCACCATGATTGTAATGGCCATGAAAATCTCATCGTACACAGTAAGGAGCTGCCCCATTATTGACTGGTGTCAGATATTTAATGTAGCATTATGTGCAGTGATTGGAAGTGTCCAGTGGTCCTCATGAACCAAATCTGTTATGAAACTGATTACTGAAAATGATGGCTGCATCATGATTTAATCTTCTTTTCCCTGATAATGAGAATCTGAATAACCGAACCAATAACTGTTGGTCAATAGTGTCATGTGCAGCGGGTTGAATAATAGCATTTTTTTTTTTGGCACGAACAAAAACAAAGTTTTAATATTCACAACAATAATGAAATAATACCGTAATCCTCATTCTGACAAATTCTGATTTATACAAGTGAGTAACACTCCAGCTTCTGTTGCACTGGCATAGCAAAACCTTGCAGCTGAATAAAGACCACAGGGCATGAAGCGCATCCTAAAAGTGGGAAGCCGCATCAGCAGCAAGAGCACAGACTGGGGCTATGAACGTGCATGTGTAATCCATGTAACAGGCCACGGGCCCCGACTCTCATGTGTGTAGATAAGAAACGTCTTGCAATGAATCCCATTTCTGAATTCAACATGTACGACATGAGTGCATACAATTCACCCCCCTTTATTGAAAATATTAACTAGTACCTGGACAATCGATACAGATCAGTCCTTCACCATTAATGTTATTACATCACTGAATGCATTTGGCGCTCTCAAATCATTAAGTTCATATAGCTACCATTGGTGCTTTAGCAGTAGGTCAGCACGTCCACTGTAACCCCATTTCAGTTCGATCCAATGGGCAGTCACTAGTTCATGTCTAAAATACTCAAATTTGTGCAATTCAGTAGAATTCTTTGAAATAAAAACAGACCATTAAGATTAAAGTACAAGACAGACCATTAAATGTCAAAATGATTTGTTAATAACACTACATACATTAAAAAGACCACAATTTAACATTGTTTAACCAGTATTTGGAAAACAAGAAATCCAAAAAACCCACACTAAAGCCATTTTGGGAAACTGTACAAATGGGGAGAGTTTCTAGGCTTTTGCTAACAAGCTTTGGCTATATTTAAGCAGTACAAATATTTTACATCAATGCAATTCCCCTAAAAAAACACCATCATATTTTCAAAATATGAATGACCTGTGCTGTGCTCAGAGGCTGCATCAACGTATTTGGAATGCAAGTAACAAGGTTGAATATACAAACCAAATAAAATTTTATTATGGTACATCTACGAAAAGTAAGAATGAGGTATAATTGGACTGCTTAAATATACCCTCAGTCTGCACTGCTTGAACTTAGAAAAACGCGGCACTGGATCACTGTATCTTACAGTATTTTCTATTTTCACATCAGCTGTGGTGGAACATCATCTGGCCTGTAAATGTGGAGAGCCATGCTGGGTTTTCACACCCGTGGCAACCTAGGCATTCTTAATCTTTAAAAATGTTACAGATGTACTGTCTGCACGATGCAACAAGAAATGAATGTGGGTGATAAGATGGGAATACAGTTAAAGAGTAATACATAGAGCAGAACCACCTATCTATCAAACGGTATTGGTCAAAACAGAGATGTATGCTGCTCTCGGTCGCACTGAAGTATCCAGGCACCGTCTCAAATAATCTCTTACCAAAGAAGACTTTACAACTTAATCGCTGCTCAAGTTTTGAGCCCAGGAGCAATATTCTTGGTGATATTATCCAATTGTGCTGCGGATGCTGAATTCTGAGCAGTTGCTGCAAGGAGGAATGCTTTTTTGTAAGGAGAGCCCTTGCCTCAATATGCTGCATCAATACTGTAAACTACCGAACAAACAGGCAAGGCCCGAGGAAAGGGGGCAATAACTGGGTCTGGTGTGTCTCACACCTTTCATCAAATGCAAAGTGGCCGAGTCAAATACGTCTTTTCCATCCAATTCACACCGACTTTACAGACTGGAGTCAGACTACTGCCTCAGCAAGCCAGTCATTCGTCTCCCACACACACACACACACACACACACACACACACACACACATACACACTGCCAGACAAGTAGGCAGACAGGCACACAAACACATACACACTGTATATTCTGACTCTCCTATCAGTTAGTTTTCCAGATGAATAAAGTTAAAAACGTGTGTTTAGGCTTTGTAGTGATACATGCATTCATTATTCTGTTCTACATATATTTTTTTTTAAAAACAAAAGTTAAAAAAAAAAAAAAAAAAAAAAAAAAGAGAAAAGAAACATATTAGAAACATATCTATACAGTGTCTTTAGCTATGTCCAGGGAGCGAAGTTGGGAAGAGAAGCCCCATGTCCAGATGTTACGGAGAGTTAGGAGATGACGAGGTGTGGTTGGTTATTAGGTACTGCAGCATGGGCCCTTGGCAGGTTGGGCTGTCTCTGTTAGGTCCACTCCCCGGCTACGCCCACTGTTAGCGCCGGTAGGCTGCGGCTCATTCTTGGGTAACTTTTTAGCTACAAGGAAGAACAAAAATCAAATCAACATAATGAACATATAACTCACATGTCCCAACATCTACTCAGCTGTACAAACCATGTTTCAAAACCTATATTACTTTTATTTATAACCCTTTATTTATAAATGAGAATGATTTGCTTTCAGGGAAAGTCCAAAGCTGTTAATTAAAAGATGTTTTAAAAGATGTCAAGTGTAGCATTTTTATTTTCAAAACCTAATTATAATATGTAAATTGGGCATTTCTGAGGGACTATATTGGATGTAGCATGTTTGGAATGTTTCATCTTGAATCATAGCATTGAACATCTATCTGCATGTTTGGAGTGAAAGTGAAGTGATTGTAAAACACTGCAGCACTTTACCTTATACCAAGAATAGGATTGTTAAAACTTCTCTCAGACTTTGGGTCAGTTTAAATGTTACTTACAAACGTCTTCAGCCTATGCCCTGCTGGCTGCATATCACCAGTTCCCTCCATCTTTGGTTGATGATCTGTTCTCTATGTGGTCAAAAGCTGGCATTCACTGTTTTAAAGACCTATACATAGACAATGTATTTGCCTCTTTCTCACAACTGCTTCATAAATATTCCCTTCCTCAGCATCATTTCAGTATACTTGCAGGTGCGTAGCTTTGCTCATCATACTTTTCCCAGGTTTGTAATGACAGCAAGTAACCAAGCTGTATCGCAGTCAAAATAAATGTAGGGAAAACAGAAGAGTGCAGAAAATGGGACACTGTGCTACAGTTGCACAATGATGTACAGAGTGATGTATTAAATCATACAGAGTGAGAAAGTAAGTATGGCTTCATTCCATTTTAAATTGTGTAAGTTGTCATTTCTTATTTTTATCTCATTATTTCTGTAAATTCTGAAAACATAATTAAAAGGTACATTTGCAAAAACTCTCAATGTGCTTCACCTTAAAGTCTAAAATAAGGTTTTCAAACATATCTAGTCAAAACAGAACCAGATGATTATTAACGGGCAGTAAAAACCATTGATGGCAATCCTTTCATTGCTCATCCTACCCTGCTACAACCTGGACGACTAGAGGGATTTTGAGGTTTGTGTGCTGAGAGCTGTTCTCCCCAAAAACTGTTTATTAGGGGAGGATCTGTGATTCGCATTTCTATGCCGATAGGGGTTTCGTTGCTGAGCTTTCAGCTTATAGTGTTGAGTACAGAATAGTCACCTGTGAAATAATTGCAATTGATCTGTACAGAACTGAGGAGGATGAAAATACAGCAACCCGTTTCACAAATACTGCCAGCCTAGTAAGCAAAAAAAGCTCAGAAGTTACTGAGACTTTTATAAAGAAAATGTCAGACAAAAAAAAAAAAAACATAAACCACCTACCAATAGCCATGAATATTTCATTCACGTTCATTGCTGTCTTTGCTGAGGTTTCCATGAAGAGCAGGCTGTTGTCATCTGCATATGACCCTGCATCCTGCCTCAGTTGGTCAGATAAATATGTTAACTTCATCACACCTCTATGTACAGTGCAAAAGCAGTAGATTTGGTTATCAAGAATTGGTATTCTTGTATACATGTATTCTGACTGAGCATCTGCTCCAAACTCCAGAGATTTTAACATTTTTAATAAATATGTCAATGGCTTTGTTGATCGACTTGATCAACTATCACAAGTCACTGATTATTAATGACATATGCCAAAAATAAAGGTCATTTGTGTGAAATAATTGTTCTCATGTAATTTCCAAAAAAACAGTAAACAGAGGTTCAGATTCAGTAAAAAACAGATTTGATGGTCAAAAATAAAAAGCATATTACATATTTCTTTACCATAATCCCCCCCTGTATGTATAATGAGCATAAAATAACATTGAAGTCTAATTCCAAATTATACATAAAAGTCATTAGAGTAAATTTTGAACTAACACTGTTAATGTGTAGTAAAACGGCAACATCTGTACTAGGAGAGCACATCAACAACACAGGCCATAATCATTCAGATTCAGCAATGGCAAACAATAACTGACCTGGAAGTCCAGCGCTCTCTTGTTTGCAAGGTCGGCTTTGTTGCCCGCCAGAGCTATTACAATGTTAGGACTAGCTTGTCTCTGGAGCTCTTTCACCCAATTCTTTGCTCGTGCAAATGATTCCTGGCAAGGAGAAATGGATTATTTATATTCACTGAACTAATCAAGATACCAAACAACAGAGAAGGAAAAAACAAGAGCCTATTAATTGGTCAAGAGTCACATATCTGTGGTGAGCTGCCCTTGTGGCTTTTCCCATGAGAGCGGACCACAAGTTGCAATTTATCAGGTCTGGCTGAGTGTGGAGATGGTGACTCACCTCGTTTGTGATGTCATACACCACAATGGCTGCCTGTGCACCCCTGTAGTACATAGGTGCCAAACTGTGGTAACGTTCTTGACCAGCTGTGTCCCAGATTTCAAACTTGACTGTTGTGTCGTCCAAACAGACTGTCTGAGTCAGGAATGCAGCTACACGGAATGGGAGGAGGAGGAGGAACAGGAAATGTTAACTAACATCATGGTTTTAGTATCTCAATTAATTCAATTTCATATTTGAAAATGAAGGCTTACCTCCTATTGTGCTCTCCTGGAACTCATGGAACTGGCCTTTAACAAAGCGGAGCACAAGACTGGACTTTCCTACCGCAGACTCTCCTAAAAGCACGAGCTTGAACTGGCAAATCTTGTTGCTGGCATTTGGCCCATTGGGTCTTGAAGCTCCACCCCTACTTGCCATGACCTAGACCCGTCTGCTCTACCAAAAGGTGTTCTTTGAACTGCTGGGCAGAAGATAGGGTGCGTTAGAAACCTGTGACGGACAACATGACTACTATTGCAAAAGAAAGGACACCCACTGATTCAATAACAGTAGAAGTTCTAATAACTGACGACAATAGCAGCCTGTAACAAGGCTAACATAATGCTTTAAACATGAACAATATGTGACATCTTGGTTTGTTTACATGACTTCCGTGTAAGTAAAGACTGTTTCACTAGCCTATATTTATTTTAAGCACAGCAGACTTAGCCACTTGACTCATATTCAAGAAAATGAGTCACAAACCCCATATGGCCCAAGCAAAAACGAATATGACAAACAAAAACTTCATGACATAAGAAGCTGTAGTAATGCCGACACATTACTGTGGCCACTCTCCGTAAAACACAGCCATGTTTGATGAGCTGTCAATCATCACCCCTTATTTATTTTAAAAGATCAACAGAACCTTGGAGAGGTGGATCTATTATAATACAGCAAACGATGCTTCGAAAGGGTTTGTGTACTTAGCCATAAATGCAAAGCACATTCCTCTTCAGACACTGTTTGTCGTTCAATAAGGTGATCTAACCGAAGATCTCCTTACGTCATTGTTGTGACCACAAATAGTAACCAAACACTATAGGTTAGTGTAACTTTAGTTGCTAGTCCTCCAGTGATGAACAAGTGCATGCTAGACCTCATGTAAACACAGATACAGGAAATGGCTGGCATTCCACATTAGAGACTTCCACGTTCAGACATCAGCCATCAGTAATGTTCTGCATCTTAACTTCGCTGCCAAAGTGCACTCAAGGAAACTAGCAATCCGCCTGGCTGTTTGCCCCAGGCTCCAGGTCCCCCTCATGATTAAATAGTTAGCTAAACAAACGGCTAACCGCCAGTAACATGCTGCCCGGATTCCACTTCTGGAGTAAAAACTCCTCGCAGAAAAAAAAACATACGTGTTAGTGTCTACGACAAAACCAAGCACTTGCCCCACAACAAAAAACGCGGGTTCGTTTCTATAAAAGGGCCAGCGACGACACGGGTCGGGCATCAAGCAACAAGCTGTGTCATGTAGCTAACGAGACATTAGCATGCTAACTGTCAGCGCATAGCATACAAGCTAGCTGCCCGGCTAATAACACTGGCCATTTCCTCTTTCGTGTTAGACCATCACTCGGGGGTTCGTTGTTATTTCCAGCCGCGTTACAAGGACAGTTCTAGCGCTTGCCTTCTCGGCATGATTATGCCACCGCCTTCTTTGCTGCGAGGTTTCTGTCGTCGTCGCGGGCTCCGCCAACACGGAGTGTCTAGCTAACGAGCTAATAAGGCTGCACTCGGATGCGCAATCAGACAAAAGTGAAACAAAATCCACGCTTCATGAAGCATACCGACGTTAAGTGCGACGAGTGCGACATGACCGAGATCAACCAAAATGAGATTAAAATACGACGTGGTTGTTGTGGCTTCCAGGCCCACGGATATGTTTATAAACCTGATAGCTTAGCTAACTACCTCGCCAGTCGATAACAACCGACGCTATGTTATTAATAGCCTGCTAATGCTAACTTACTAAATATTGAAATCACATTATTTGGCCGTGTAGCTGCTAGTTCCCGATTCAGCAGAATTCTAAAGCCACCCAACCTTGCGTCCAGACGTAAAATGCTGAGCGGCGCCCAATAATGACCCGTGGAAGGGACAAGTTGGCGTTTTTGTTCGCTTCCAGTAGCGAAGTGATGTCCCTGGCTGCTGATGTCTTTCTTTTTTTTCCCTCGCAACTTCCCTCTTTGCATTAAAAGCGATGGATGACAGATCGTATGACTAGAATCGGCATCTTCTACGTCTCACGTGCAACAGCCAATCAGAAGCCGCCGTCTTAGCGCGTGCGTTGCACAGGGCGCTGCTGTGGACGATGACTTTTTTTTTTTAAATGTGCATTTAATTCCCTTATTAGATATTAGTTAGACAAAACACCAGTATGTAATGGAAAGTCACGCAACTGTCGGTAGAAGTATTCCAGACCTGTGGCAGAAACGACCTGTTCAATTATTCATATCATGTTTTATCACGAGGAAAGGTGTACTTCATGCAGACAAAACTACTTGCAGTCTTTTTAGGGTTTGTCTTTCTTTCTTTTTTCTTTAATGGTCATCCTCTTTTGGCACAGATTCTTTTCAAGTCATGCAGAAATATAGACCACCATGCAGGTCCTCCAGCAAACGTTGCTAAGAGACAGAATATAAACATCTTGCTACTCTGCACCTTTACAGGCATTAGGCATGGTGGACTCTCAGCCACAGGGCCGATTTGACTAAAACCACATCAGACCTCAGCAGTATTCATTGTTCGAGAACTGTGCACGCTGTTCCATGTGAAAGATGACTTTACTGGAGATGAACAACAGCAGGAGAAAATGTAGGGATAGATTTCCAGGCATACCAGAGGTACGTCAGACTATCTTCACTGCATTGGCTGAAGTTATCGATTGATTCAAAGTAATTTTAGACATTAGGGTGTTTTATTATGTGTACAATATAACTTCTATTGTATTAGGCAGGGAAAATCATACCCAGAGGTGACAGTGCGAAGATGTGCCTGCAGGAAATCATACCAAGGGTAAGTCTGCTATTAACAATAAGCAAACCTGTTAACCTATTGTAACCAACATGTAGGTATTGTACTTTTTTGATGTTTATATGTCAGGTGTTGTGACTGGAAATCTATTGTCTGTGGAGGTGTTTAAAAAAAGGTTTTGTCTACATGTAATCTTTTTATTAAAACATTTTTATGAGAACGAGCTTCCAGATAACCTGTTTTTTATAATGCACCGCTTTGGAAATAATTATTTTAATCTGTTTCATAGCCTGTCACTCCTCCAGCAGTGAAGGCGTTTCTAAGAACCAGACTGTCTGGCATTGGGACCCCCTGTAGGAGGGGAAACAACACTGTGAGCAATATAGTTCATGGTGTGAAGACACTAACTTCTATGACATCAGTGAGTTTCATAAAGCATAGAGCTATCTCATTGCATAAATACATTTTGATTCCAAATGCTGTGTTGAAAATTTGAAGTTGAAAAGTCATGTAAAAATAATGTTGTCTATAGGCCTTTACACAGCTTGATTAAAGCAAATGATCATGTAGTACTAAATGATCTAGTCTTACAATAGGTTTGACTTATATACTGTATGTATCTGCCATATAGGGTGGATCCCTGTGTAATCCCAAAGTAAAGACACTCTTCCAAGAAAAAATGGAGGAGCTACAGGAGCCGGTTTATGCCAGGAACATGAAAGCACCTCTAGGTGGAATAAAACAAGGCCCTGGTCTGCCTGAATGGATAGATATGAACAGAACCACATTTGGTGTGAAGTTGGCTAATGGTATTTAATGGAATGGAATTTAAATATATATGTTCATCATTGTGCAATATGATTCTCAAAATTATGTGAAACCATGCAGATATAAAAGGAGGAAAAATCATTAACCCACCTAAAACTGCAGAGCAAGTTGAAAAAGAGGCCCTGGAAGGACATCGAGGTTACATCATATCTCATAATGACTACTTTGTAGGTGAGCCTTTTTTGTTTTACGAGTCAGAAATCAACTTATTTTAAGTTTTATTTTTCCCCCCGCATATTTTATGGTTAACTGACAGACCTTCTGTCTTATTGCAGGTGAATGTATTGACAGGGGGTACAGCTGGGTTCACTGTGGGAAGGACACCAGGTTTGGAATACCTACTCCGTTCCACACCGATGGACGTTATGTGGCGCGATCCCTTTACTGGCCATGTGATAAAGAGAAGTAAGATTGTTGCTGTTTTCATGTGTTTCAGAGTGTGCTGAAGTGGATATAGCGATATCAGTTGTAGAACGCAAATTAAATGTTGCATACAAAAGGATCCACTTTGAGAGTCAATGCTAAGACTTAATTAAGACTTTGATCATTATCATATTTATCGCATTCTTTATTCTATTCTACTCTGTAATAAATACTTTGAGTGCCACTTTAAATTGATTATTCTACTGAATTAAACAACATTTTAGTTAGTATAATTATTTTTTAGTAGTATGGCTGCTACTACTGCCATTGATTTGTGAAACCACATATCTTACAGTATCTCACAAAAGTGAGTACACCCCTCACATTTTTGTAAATATTTTATTACTTCCTTGGGATGACATTTTGATACAATGTAAAGTGTACAGCTTGTATAAATTTACTGTCCCATCAAAATAATTAAACACACAGATATTAACGTCTAATCCGCTGGTGAACAAAAAAAGTTAGAACACCTCTAAGGGAAAATGTACCAATTGTGCCAAACTAGCCATTTTTGTCATGTGACTTGTTAGTGTTACAAAGTCTCAGGTGTGAATGGGGAGCTGATGTGTTAAACTTGGTGTTAATGCTCACACACTCTCTCATACAGGTCACTGTAGTTCCAATTAGGCACCTCAAGTCAAGGATGTCTCTGAGGATATGAAAAAAATAATTATTACTCTACATAAAGATGGCCAAGGTTATAAGATGATTACCCACAACTTAAAACTGAGCTGCAGCAGGGTGGACTAGAAAATACAGTGGTTTAACAAAACAGGTTAAATTCAGAACAGGCCTCGCCATGCTCCACCAAAGAAAATACTTATGAGTGCTGCCAGCATTGCTGCATGGGTTGAAGGGGTGAGGTGTCAGATTGGTCTGCATGGCTGTCCTCCCAGAAGGAAAATGATGCACAAGAAAACCCCAAAACTCCAGTTCTGGTTCCAGTGATCCATTTGGTTGAGATGGTGTCAAGCATGTGTGGCAGCAACCAGGTGAGGAGAACAAAGACAAGCGCATCTTGCCTACAGTCAAGTGTGGTGGTGGGAGTGTCATGGTCTGGAGCTGCATGAGTGCTGAACGTGAATGCCAAAATGTAGTTTGACATACTGAAGCAGAGCATGATCCCCTTCCATCGTAAACTGGGCCGTAGGGCAGCATTCCATCATGATAACAACCCCAAATACACCTCCAGTTTGACCACTGACCACTGCCTAACATGTCTCCAAACCTAAACCTTCCCGAGGTAAAGCTGTGAAGCCCCAGTGAAATCCATGCCCATGATAGTTAAGGCTCTGTTGGAAAATAATGGTGGCCACACAAAAATTCACTTAAAGGTGTGCTCACCTTTGTTGCCAGTGGTTTAGACATTAATGACTGTTTAGTTATTTTAAGAATATGACACATGCTGTACACTGACTACTTTACATTATATCAAAGTGCTGTCCCAAAGAAAGACATAAAGAAATATTTACTCTATACACTATCTTCCACAAAAACAGAAACCTGTTTTAGCACATTCTTGCACTAGTTCTAAACCATTTTGTTTTATAGGTCCACACAGAGGAACTTGCTATATTGTTCATGTGCTACCCCAGAGTGCATTCCATCTAAAAGCTATTTGCTTATTCAAATGAGTTTGTTAGCATGCAAAAACCTCTCTGTATGCAATATTTCATATAAACACCTGCATGTGCCTAGCCAAACAGCAAAGCATGTGGCCATAGGGTTAATTCTACACACAGTTATCAGTCTAACAGATAATTAAATTGTATTTTTACTCTTTACTCAACCTACAGTGCAAAGCTGGCCTCTAGCACATCTGATGACTTTAGAGATCGGACTCGGCCCATAACTGGCAAAGTGTGCAATCTGTACGTCTGGCCATATTACATGTGAAGATTGTGATTTGAATTTGTAATGTAGTTTAATTAACAATAGTATGCATAAATCAAGTATTACAGATCTGAAAACTGCAGAAAATCAAACATCCGGCACTCTAAATCAACAAAGCTGCAGTGGTGAGTTTCTCCATAGAAAGCTTTTTTACATTTGTTTAGTAATGCAAGCATGTGGTTCAAAACAAATCATCTATTCCTTCATTTAAAAGGTCCCCTATTGGGAAAATTTCACTGTGTGAGATTATTTAATATTAATATGAGTTTCTCTAGCCTGTCTATGGTCCTGCAGTGGCTAGATATAACAATATGTGTAAAGAGTGCTTTTGCTATTCTGCTTCGCCGTTCAGAGAGCAGCAGGATCTGGAATTTGTCCCCTTATGTCGTCATGAGGGGAAAGGTTACCTCCCCTTTCTCATGCTTTGCCCGCCCAGAGATTTTTCCACCACTCCCCTAATAAATCTACTCCACCGACTGTCGTGGCTTCAAAACATGCAAAGCATTCCAATACCTCGTGATTGGATGTAAAAATGACCACATTGTATTTTTTAGTTCTGTCATGGGACACTCTGAAGAACCAGTGGGTAAATTAAACCAAAAAAGGTGACATGACTCCCTGTCTGTGGCAAACATAGTGGTTGGTGAATGGTCTTGATGACGTAATTTCCGTGAATGCCCACTCACTTCTATAGTCCCACCTCTCTCCTCTCCTTTTGCAACCAAAATGGTGCATCCTCTGGAAGTCTCATTGTGTGACTGGCTACAAGTGGCTGCACCACGGCTGAATTTCAGAAAGAGACTTCAGATATAATCTCATGACCACTAAAACCTATATAAAAAGCCAAAAAAATCATATAAGGGGATCCTTTAAAGGCAAAAATGTAACAATTGTATGTCCTTACAGGTAGTGGAGACCTGACGTTCCATTTCACTCCCAGGGATTTACTAAAGGGGATGGACCTGCAGCGGGCTCTAGCCAGTGCTGTCCGGAGGGACCTGAAAAGGGCAAACTTTTACAGCTTCCATTCACTGCTGCAGGCCTTCAGGCACTATGATAAGGTCACTTCACACATGGCTGATGCATACAGCTTTATATACAGTGTATTTTTTTTACAGATGTTTCCCTCCCTTGACAATCTGGAAAAAAAATTGTCCAGTTTGAGTTTTTGTGCCTGTGTGTTTCTGTTTGGCATTATGCTTCATTGTATTTCATATGATCACATCCCATCCTACAGAAAAGCCAAGGCAAGATTAGTAAGGATGACCTGTGGGATGTTTGCAGACAGTTTAACTTAGACATACTTTGCCCAGACCTTGATCGACTTATTGAGCTCTGTAATGAGGATAAGGAAGGACATGTCAACTTCTTGGAGTTTGCACATTTCCTCAAGTGGACAGACAAGCAGGAGGTTTACACCCTAGGTAAATGTGTGCAGTGTTGAGCTGTGGCTTCCAAGCGAGTACACCTTTTAACTAAACTGTGAGTAGTACATATTACGCTGCTGCTACTTTGCGTCTTGCAGAGCACAAATCTGCCACACTGCCAGCCAATACGGGGAGACTTGACCCTCGGGAACTAAGGACAGCTGAAGCGAAAAGCCCATCGGAAACGTCTCAAACTCCACTTCGCCCTTCAACAGTCCATGGGTACTTTACCACTTCAACACAGATTGGTCATTCAGTCAGCAGACTTCCAACTGCTGGTAAGTGTAACATTTTGTACTTCTGGCTCAAATTGTACTATGTGGATACACACACACACACACATATACACAATCAGAAACATCCTCAATGTGTCCCTGTGTCACGCAGATTATCCTAGAAGTGGGCTGCCCTCAACTCGTTCAGATTTGCCTCCACCCTATGTGAAGCGTATCAGTGACTTTGTGAACTATGGTGACCAGCCCTCAGCCTATGATCTGCTCTACCCAACTATACCCTCCATTTATGGTGTCCATGAGGAACATTATTTCTCCTCTCGCAGCAAAAACGAAGTGAGAATTAGTTTGCTATCAGTGATGACATTGGTTGACTTTGTGAGAATTTAATTTTTTGCTCCTGATGTCACTGTTTCAGGTGGTTCAGATATTCCACAATGTGGGATTAAGCGTTCCAGATGACACATTTGAGGAGGCATGGGAGCTAGCTTCCATGAGACATCCCACAGGGCAAGTGTGTATGGACAGCTTTCTGAATGTTCTGAAAGAAATCCATGCAATTTAAACAAAAACCACAAGATACCACAAAGTTATATGAGCAAGCAAAAATGTTTTGAGAATCATACAGTACAGGCCAAATGTTTGGGCACACCTTCTCATTCAATGTGTTTTCGTTATTTTCATGACCATTTACGTTGGTAGATTCTCACTGAAGGCATCAAAATTATGAATGAACACATGTGGAGTTATGTACTTAACAAAAAGTGGAGACCTGGCCTCCACAGTCACCGGACCTGAACCCAATCCAGATGGTTTGGGGTGAGCTGCACCGCAGAGTGAAGGCAAAGGGCCCAACAAGTCCTAAACACCTCTGGGAACTCCTTCAAGACTGTTGGAAAACCATTTCAGGTGACGACCTCTTGAAGCTCATCGAGAGAATGCCAAGAGTGTGCAAAGCAGTAATCAGAGCAAAGGGTGGCTTTTTTGAAGAAACTAGAATATAAAACATGTTTTCAGTTATTTCCTTTATAGTTATATACCTTTTTTGTTAAGTACATAACTCCACATGTGTTCATTCATAGTTTTGATGCCCTCAGTGAGAATCTACCAATGTAAATGGTCATGAAAATAAAGAAAACACACTTGAATAAAAAAAAACAAGAAAACTTTTGGCCTGTACTGTATAAAACATATACACTGTATGGACTGGTTTCTCGATGGACATCCAGGGCCTGTGTACAAATTCTTTTAAATAGAAGTATCACATAGTGTTTGGATTTTTTTTTATTAATGAATCAGACTTATCAGTATGAGTGAAGACTGCAAAATTGAATGGTTTGGATAAGCAGGTCAGATTGTTTTCACATTGGTCACAAGTCCTTTAAACATCAACATGTACCAGCCTTACTGTGCAAGTCTAGACACACATATGATGTTCAAACTGTGAGTGTAATGGGTGATGTATTATCTGAGTATTGTCATTAGAAGTCTGCTGAAGCCTTTGATAAGATTTAGGCACATATTTACCCCATAATTCTATTAATCAGCTTCTTAGTGCGAATCTCTCAAAGCCTAATTAAATCTGTAGCTTTTGAGCAACTAATCACATAACACTGAACAGCCGTGGCCATACAGACGTGCACACACGCACACACACACACACACACACACACACACACACCCACACACCCACGGATGCCTACATATACATATTTGGCTTAAGTTAAGGCTGACAAACAGGCCAGATATTTCCTGAACAGTTTAAGGGGACCTGTGAGTGCGCACTAAACAGATTAATGAAAGGTGGGGCATTCACTAATCCCCACCACAGCCTAAGAACAGGGCAAATATTGACAAATGAACATCCATGAATGGTTTTAATTTTATAACACCAGCATGATTAGTTGGCTAATACGGAATTATCATATTTTCTCCATTTAAAACATGATGTAAGCTATTCACTCGCTTAATCACATTATGACTTGCTAACATGCATGTGACAATAAAAAACCCACGCAAACTTGAAGAGACATATCCATTATTATGTATGAAAAATTATAATAATCCCAAATGAATGAATTCTTTGCAAATAGCATACTGTGCCTCTCTGGGAATCTCTAATAATGTGATTTTTAAAGAATTTCTTTGCAGAACAGGATGACACGCTTCAAAGGGACATCATCTGTTTATAGTCAGTTTAACGTAAAATGCTTGATTAGTATATGTTGTTGAGCCATGTCGTTATGAGTAAAGTAATGGTCCTATAGATTTGCATATTGGACACCTCAGATTAGTTACCAATTAGTTACCAGTTAGCATCTGGAGCCTGGCCGACTGTCCTGTTATATCAGATATTTATGGTGGATTATTTGAATAGATATTCTTTTATTGTTTCATTGTATGTGTGCGAGAAGCGTTATTATGGCTCGGTTTTCCAACCTTGTATGTTTTTCCCCATAAATGAATAAAAAATACATTTACAAAAATAATAAAAAGAGATATCATGCAGAGCACAATGTTGTTTTCATGTCATTTTTATGTGAATTTTATATACCTTGTATGACAGCTGACTGCGGCACATCAAGTTTCCACTTGATGTATTGTTGTAAAGAATATCAACTTTTCTTTAAAAATTCGGTCATGGATTCTTGCTAAGGGCAACACTTAGACAAAAGCTTTCCAAGCCTTGTCCTTAGATTTTTTTTCCCCACCACTCACTGCATTATGACAATTAGTTTGGAGGTGTGGTCATATGTCACAATAACACATCTTTGCTAATTAAATCATCAGCGAAAAATCAATGAGTCACACGTTTGCTGACAGCTCCTTCATTATCTGTCATTTCAGAATGCAAGAAAGACGTCTGAATATTTCTAATAAAATATATTGGAGCACCTAAAATAACAGAATCATTCAGGTAAAGAACATGCTGTTAATGATGATTTAATTAGCATAGATGTCTTGATCTGTCACATAAAAACAACTCTTAATTGTGATAATGGTCTTCAGGTGGATCATTTGCTATTTATGTGTTTATATGTGCATTGGCAAGGAATGCTTAATGATGAGCTTTGACCACAACAGTCTTGGAGGTCATTCTATTTATACCGTCAACCAACTGAAATACAATTTCCAATACCCGAGTTTTTTGACTTTTAGCACTTTTAAACTCCAGTGTCAGGATCCGGTCGGAAAGGGAACGAACACAAAACTTGAGACACGAAACTCTGGTCTGAACAGCTGTCTTCTGGAATTTAGCACATTTTCCTCACAGCAGTAGTATACTTTCAATACCAAGCACATTTTTTTGGCAAATTCATTACAAACTAGCTTGATGGCTTGCTGAAAGGCAACAAGTGAAAGAGTTAAGTGGATGCAATGTTTGAGCTAGATCTTCTTTGCTAATTGCATTAAATTCAGAGAAATATCTTACTCGCTTCTGTATATAGATGTGTTGATATTTTCGTTGAGAATTATTGTGTCTAATGTCATCATTTAAAGTGGAGGTGAAGAGGGGGTTGAGGAATTTGCCATCTATTCCTTGATTACAGACAAAACAAAATGTAAAAATGGAGGAGTTAAACACAAGAAACCCTTATGGCAGACCAAAAAACCCCACTTTACTGCAGCTACGAAATATGCACTTGTACTTCAGACTCAAAACGTGTCATTGGGTGGTATTCAATTATCACAGTAATGCATGTCAGATTTTAAGACCTACATTTGGTTCCCACAGCAAATTAATTTGAATGAAAATGTGTTAATCTTTGTCACATTATAAACATTTTGCAGTCACAAGCTATACGTGGTAATTAAAGAGTGGTTATGGTGTTGAGTTTCAGTCTACTGAAACTCTGTAGGTCATGACTTGAAATTTCCCCAGGATCAAAGCACTAATTAGTCACTGTCACTGTCAAGGATGATGTGTTGCAAAGTACTGTACACTGCTTCTTACACAACTTAACTTTTCATTCTTGTTTTTGCATGTCGAAAGTGATGAAAGTAGTCAAAGTGAGAGCCAGGTGACAGATGGAGAGATACTTCCACACATGAAAGAGACAGAAAACTGTGTGCAAACAGCTCAGAGCAAACCGATTAGCAGCAATATATCCATCAAACCACTGCAGCAAACAAATGTCTGCCATAAGCACAGAACCCATTAGCTAAATCTAAAACCACTTAAAGTTACCCTGAAATTCATCTGTCAGCAGCATCAATCTTTTCTGACTTCCTCCTCATGAAGCATTATGTCTTACAGTACAACATACACTGTGTAAGTAAAGTTTTCAAATCTGCAATAATTACTTTCTCTGATAATGGAATAGACTGGAGATGGTCATCTTTGATAAGACATAAAAACAATTTTCTAAATTGTGGAATTATTTTCTTTTTGCTCTATGGGTGACAGAACTATGTTGTGCTTGAGCATATTTCCTTAGGACATTATACCAAAATTACACCTTCTACCAAAATAATATTCTACATCTGTGATCCAGCATATGATATAATGTAGGACATAGAAATTGTGTTTACAACACGGCCCTGTGCAAGCTGGACTCTATCCCAGCAGTCTAAGAACGCATGCCACACATACACACACACACAAACAAATTCAGAATCATTGGTTCACATGTCGCATTGTTATCTGTTTGATGGTTACCTATGCATTGGGAGTTATGTTCAGTATTTTAAAATATTTTATTTACTAGTTTTAAACTTCAAGCTTCACTGTCATCTTGACTAAGCAAAAGACTAGTGAAATGAATACAGAAAAAAATAAGGCTACAATAAAAATAGGCTACTACCAATATGGGTGGTAGTAGCCTAGCGGGTAACACACTCGCCTATGAACCAGAAGACCCAGGTTCAAATCCCACTTACTACCATTGTGTCCTTGAGCAAGACACTTAACCCTAAGTTGCTCCAGGGTGACTGTACCCGTAACTACTGATTGTAAGTCGCTAATAAATGCTGTAAATGTAAATGTAAATAAAATAGTGGCAGTGGTGGCCCAGTGGGTAAGTAAACAGACTTGTTGTGGGTTTGAATCCTGAACTGAGGTCCCCTTACTTTTCATGGTCCTCCCTAAAGCTGGGATAAATGCAGAGGACACATTTTCATTGTGTGCAACATGTGCTGTGCTGTGTGTATCACAATGACAAAACCATTTCAAACATTTCAGTATTGTAAACCCCTAAAATATCTGTCATTGAATAATTTTATGCAAAAAGTGAATACTGAATACCAGTAAATGAGAAAGCTAATATTTAAATAAGTACATCCATCACTGATTCTGTGTATGTTTACCTACTTTTCAGGCTCTTTGTTGTCTTACGTGGGCATACAAGTTTGGATGTATCTCTGAGGTAGCAGAAGGTGAATAATTTGAAATGCATTTGAAGTGCTGCCTTGACTCCAAGGCCATCTTCTACACCTTTTATGCCAAAACAAGAGCATAAAATGTAAACTAGAGCATAAAATGTTGTTCCTGGCCCTTGTGGTGAGATGTGGAATTTATGACAGAGTAATGACTGAGTGACTCTTTGCTCTTGGGCTCATTCTCATTCCTGGTTGCCCTACATAGGAGACCCACATATTGTCTTTTAACAAGGTCTGTTTCGGCCCATGCTCCCTGTTGTTATTATTATTTTTTGGCCAAATATCAGACAGACTTCTGCCTTAATGATGCAAAATGTTGAATCCTGACTTTTGGATTCAGGTTATGGATTCAGGTCTCACTCTGCAGCCTTATCTGTTGCTGTTACAGCTTAAAAGCAGCATTTATTAAATGGGTTTCATTCATTACACAGTAATACAGTATTTATTTCATGCCTAAAACCTTTTATGTCATGCTTAGAAAATAATGTTTTGGAAATTTACATTACATTTACAGCATTTATCAGACGCCCTTATCCAGAGCGACTTACAATCAGTAGTTACAGGGACAGTCCCCCTGTAAGTGTCTTGCTCAGGGACACAATGGTAGTAAGTGGGATTTGAACCTGGGTCTTCTGGTTCACAGGCGAATGTGTTACCCACTAGGCTACTACCACCCAAATTCTTGCTTACAGAACATAACTAGATCGTTTTTATTGTTGCAAATTGTGAGGTCATCATGAAGTGCGAAGTGTGAGGAATTTACCTCACAAGCACGATTCCTGTACATTTAGAGGACCCTGTGTCCACAATGGCGTGGAAGACTCTTCCAGTAGATGGCGCCACACAACCGCCTCTTCACAGGCCTTCTCACGCTTCCGTTCCAGGCTGACAAGGTAACTGCGGAACTAAAGTGGAACAAACCGTGATTAGCAAAGTAAACATGAAAACTTTTTTTACCCCCTGTTTATGCAATTAATGAATAAAGATGAAACCCTCAGATAAAAGCATTGGTGAAAGGAATAAAAACAAAAAAAAAAAAAAACTGAAGGCTGTACGTCAAAGCTAATATCCAGCACATGGGCAAATTGAAAAACGTCGCTTTACTCTTTATGCTATATTACTATACACTAACGCACATTTTACAATACATACTGCGAAGGGGAAGGGGAAAGGGAACGGTCGGTGGCAGCAGTTTATATTTAGGCCAGAAACGTTCCGGGAGAAGCTTCCAGAAAGAGACGTTTAGCTCGCAGCACAGGTGCAAAAAAAAAAAAAAAAAAGATCGTTGTTTGTAAAGCTTAAATTTGATCAGCGGACCAAAACATCATTATGTTCCCGCTGTTGGCGGTGATTACGGGTCGCGATATTCCTACTTCGCTTCGGCGTGTCGGCGGACGACGCTAATTTATTCCGGGTCGAGGTATTGTTGCCACGCGTGGAAAAAAAAAACCCACGTAGAGAGACACCTGCGCGCGTCCCCGCCCCTCCCGAGTCCTGGAACTAATTTTATTGATAAATAATTACTGGTGGTGCGCTCGCTTATTGAAATTGCGTTCGGATACGGAAACCTTTCTAAGATGTATTATAGTAATTATCACTGTCAGTGTGAAATGCTTTTACATCTGTGGACTGAATGGAGCAGAATAATAAAATCTATCTGCTGCGGTGGTTCCACACTGTTCTCAATTAATGGCGCTTTCTTTAAAAAAAAAAAAAAAAAAGTAATAAAATTAACGAGACCGGCTTAGCATTAAGCTAAGGCGGGAGAATCACCCGTGGTCTGACACGAAACATCTGCAGGTGCCCCCCCAGCCCCCCGACGTCCAGGGAAAGTTTACGTGCAGCTGAAACGTGTGACCGCCGAACTGCAGAACATTAGCAATGAGCAATTTAAAGCAACTTATGACGGCTTTCCCGCGTCGCGCCACTGCAAGTCACTGTTGGACGAGAGGAGTTTGTCGGGAGGCGCTGTCGGCTCCGCGCCGGCCGGCCTGGCCGCTGCTGGAGCGAGTCGCGCCTCGTCGCGAGTTCTCGCGAGAGCAGAAGAAATAAAGCGGCTGGGGTGGAACTTTACGTAAAGAAAGTGTTGGTTTGCTTGCGTGGCCATTATAAAACATCCGCGGCGACTGTTCCTCCTCAAATATTCCTCTTAAAGACGACTGCCAACATTGACGAGAGGTTTCGCCAAAAAAAAAAAAAAAAGTCGCATACACCAGAAGGGACTTGGCCCCAGTGGCGCACGCACGCACGCACGCACGCACATGCACGCAATGGAGATGCAGAAAAAGGCGTCTTCACTCTAACTTTGACGATTGATAATGAGAGAAATTTGTGAAATGCTCCAAGTAATAGTTTCAAATTTTTTCCCCTGCAAATTATTTTCAACTTGTTTTTGTATCTATGCATAAATTAAAAAATCTGCTGAAATTTATTATTCATCTGAGATGTGATTAATATGCAAAATTATGCAAATTAAGATGCAATTAGGCTCCAATTCTCTAGTGGAATTTTCCATTATAATTTAATACAAAGTAACAGAGTAATTGGTGTCACGTGTAATTACGGTTACTCAAGTGTACTTTCAGGCATGCAAATGATGCGCTATATGTTGGTTATCCTATGCAAATGTACCATGTGGTGCTTTAACAAGTTGGGAGCACCTCAAGTAGAGTATCCCAGTGCTGAAGCATGGCAAGATTGAGACATAAGTTAAACAAGCCAGAGATCCAGTGTTTCTGACATTATCATGCATTCTGGCATTATTATTCATACTTTAGCTTAATTCATTTAATTGCATAGTGCACTGCATTTTGTTTTTGCTGCAGTAGTTATAGTAAATCATGTTTTAAACAATTCAACACATGATGTTTTCTCAGGAAGAATTCATGTGAATGCCTCGTCAAACCCAATTCATAACTGACTATTCAGGTAAAATGGATCTTAGTGAAAAATAAAAACAAAAGCATCCATGGATACAATTCTTTTAGGTTCAGTAAATATCCTTTTGTTCTCTCTAATGTGTCTTTAGAGATCAATTCCATCTTGGGAGGTAAATTGATTTTAAATTGTTACATGGCTGGTTACATGGCCTGACATCTTGCTTCAGAGCCCAGACATCCTCCACATACATACACACATTAATTACGTGTATACACACACACAAACACATACGCATTCAGGCTTGCTTGCTCCACACCCACAGCAGCACACACATGCACACACAAGGACCCTCTCAGTCCTGCTCGGTCCTTTAATCTCTAAATATTTCTCTCCCTCTCGCGCGCTCTTTCTGTCCCCATCTCAGCTCTGTCTTGTTCATGATCGCTGCTCCAAACAAAGACATTGTCTCCCCCATCCTCCGATCTTACCACCTCCACCCTCTACGCCTGCCTGCACAACTCTCTCAAAGAACATAATCCCTCCACAAAAAGAAAAAAAAAATCAACGCACAAAGGAAACTTGAGCTCAATCCCATAACACACAGCAACAGCAGACAATGGCCCCTCCTACTGGTCCCCCGTCCTGCCTCTTCATGAGTGCTAAATGCCCCATGGCATAAATCAGTCTTTATCCCTCCAAGCATGGCTGATTAGTGGCATCCCAGGGCTCCTCCATACCACTGCATGGCCTAACCCCTCAGCTTTCTGTCTCTCCCACAATTAAATTAATAGCCCCGTTTACCTGGACCCTCATGACTGTCATTTTTAAGTGTACTTACAGACATTATTAGGCCAGTATTTTTTTTCCTCCTATTTCCTATTATAGGCCTGGCCTATTTAGGCCCCAAGACTGTAGAGCCAAATAATACACTATACAGGAGGGAACATGTTTTATTATTATGAGTTAGTGCACAAGCTAAGGGCCATTTTTTCCCCCCAAATGATCAGAAATGCACAATCAGACAGATCTTAGCACAAATTAAGGACGGTGGTTTCATTTTTGGGGTCTTTAGGGTCACCCAGTTTAAATAGGCCACATCAGCCTCACAAGTCACAACGTGTCATCATCAGTCATACATGGCAATGAATTACACTTTATGTTTTGCTGTTTCATGAAGTTGGTAAATGGCTTGAAAAAAAAAGAACAGAATGCTACAACAAAGCCAGGAAGTCAGAGAGGCGGCTGTGTTTGGGCAGATGTACAGTATAATATAGGTCAGGTAGGCTTGCTTGTTTGTGTTTTATGAGTTTGTTTGTATTGGTGGCACTCACATGTGCATCTCAAGAGCTTCACTTCCGCGATGCAAGCGCTGCCGCTCCCAGCCAGAGCGCTTTCATGCATTTCGGAAGGCACGAGCACAGGGGCCGGGGTGCAGCTTCCCAGATCGTAGTGGGGCGTGGGCGAGCCTGATGTAATCTCGCTGTGTTTTTAGAGGCGTTGGCGAGAGCCACACTTCCTTATTGTGTGGTCTATCGGATACCTTGCCATTCCTAATACATGGCAGGCGGGATGAGGGGGGGGCAGGACTCAGCCCCCAGGTTCAGATTAGATCTGTCACCCTGGCAGGTGAGGCTGACAGAAAGTAGGCCATGCTCTCAGCGCGTCAGGAACCGCAGCCGAGTTCTCACCTGGCTCTTCCACCAGTTCAGAGCGCAGCTTGCACTCCTCACAAGGCACATAAAGGCATCGTCTTCCTGCACCGACTGTGGCATGAGGGGGAAAATTAAACTTACAAATGTTTCCCCAAACAAAATGAACCTAATTTTGTATCATATTTTGATCAAATTAATTTAAAACATATAATATTATACCATTACAAAATATAATGCCATAAACATTTTTAAAAATACAATGAATTTATTGGAAATGTATATATAGAGGAAAACCCTGAAGAATGTGTGAACAACAAGTAAAAATGCATTTCTGAAGCAGTAATTTCTAAAATTGGCTTTTGTTTGGTGTCTCAAAAATTGGATGCAAATTTGAATTATTCTCTTAAAATTTACAGAACAGGAATTGAAATGCACAGGCATTGGAGACAGCGGGTACAGTAACTCAGATGATTGTAAATGTGGGAAGAATTATCCCAGTGAAGAGCACTGTCTGCCTCCAGTCCACAAAACCGAGCTGGGCTCAGAGCCTATGCTCCAATTCTAAAGGAGGCAGTGGGAGGAAAATTTGGATCAACTTTCACCCCGTATTCTCAACTGGCTAATAGAATTATTTTTTAATTTCCATTCAATGAGAATGGGGTAGTGTCACATTTCTTTGTGATATGAGGGGGCACAAGAACCATGCTGTGGTGCGGGTTGGAGGTGGTGCTGTGCATCGCATCACAGAGCTGGTTTCATGAAACAAAAAGGGATAGGTCACTCCAATACACTGACATAATCAAAGAACCCACAAAATAAAAGTGATTGTTAAACTGTCTAAGCATTTACATTTGAAATAGTACAAAAAAGTGGTACCATTTTTGTAATTTAAAGAAAATTTAAAGAAAATTTAAAGAAAAATTAGTGTCAATCAATCAACAAAAAAAAAAAAAGATCAGCCTCAGTCAGCAGTGTCTTCCCCATCACACCATAACTCTTTCTGCTCAGTCATCCCTCAGGAGATGCTTGTTAGGAACTCTTTATTTGGAGGTAGGGTCCACCACCTGTGCCCACTTCCTGCCTTTTCATAATTACCAGGAGTTCACGTGGACTTTGGGGCACCAGTTACGCTGACATAATTCATTACTGTTTACCCAAAGAAATGATTTTAATCTTTAAAGTGCTCTTTCAAGCAGAATAGCTATTAAGGGGGACATATGCCCCGTCTTACATGTTAAATGGTTTGCTGGAGTCATACGGGGGGGTGCAGGAGATGATAAACATAAATTATCACTAATATATTGCACCAGTGGCTTTTCAGAAATAAAAATTACTGACACAGGAAAACCACTCCTGAATCACTGTTGCAGCATAACAGGCCTAATCTGTGCTTGGTGAAGCGAACCCTTGGGGATATAAAAAAAAAAAAAAATCACACAACACAACACAAATGGTAAGCAAACAACAACACTTCACCTTGACAATTCACATGGGTTACCGTATTGTTTATGCTCGAGTGCCCAAGTGTGATTACTTACAATGGCCCGAGTGCTGCTTTGATCTGTCAAGATCTTTGAGAGCAGAAAGGAAGAAGGAAAGTTATATTAGATATTAGCTGAAGAAAATAGCCATGTAGGAACAAAGTGATGTGGTAAATGTTTAAACAAGTTGTCCTAAATGTGTTGTCTTGGATACGATGGAACAATGCAGAAAGGTCAAAGGTCAATGCTTGAAAGCATTTTATTAAATGTTGGATCAGGTCGTGTTGTCAGCGAGGCATGTCTGCACTCAGTAGCAAGCATTTCATTAAACCGTGTGGTGGTTGGTGGAGGAGGGCGTTTTCCGTGACGCCCCCAGCTAATCAGAAGTGTGTAACCAGACTGAGCCTGAAGAATGACGCGGTCCTAATAGCCTGTCCCAGATGTTACTTCTTCTTTGTGGTCGCTTTGGTGGCATTGTTTGACCGGGCTGACTATTACCATATACATGGCATTCAGCACTTTGTCTGCTCTTTGTGCATTTCCTTTTTGACAGAACAGCAGGAATTATTAGCAGCTTAGCAGTCAGAGGGCCCCGAGTGGCTGGGGTGGTGTAAGCCTCTTCCCCAAGTCTGGGCCAGGCCTCGCATCGTGATCCATGCGGAGGGCCATGGTCAGACACAAGCCTTGTGCACACGTGTCTAAATGTGCACAAGCGGCACCAAGATACCCAACTGGCACCTAAAGACTAGTCTTGATTTCTCCTGTCATTTGTCGATTTATTTCTTCAGAAATTAAATTGTAATTCACTTACACAAACGTATGGGGGGAAACACATTCCCAGGCAGAGATGAATCAGCCATTGACTTAGAATCCCAGACAGGGATTATTATTGAGATTGAAGGGGGTGGGGGGGGGCGGTGCTGGAAGAGAGAGAATGGGGGGGGGGGTGTCCGTGTGACTAGGAGCACCACACCTCTGTGTCTCCCGGTTCCCCCCTCCAAATTGGGAGCGTATGAAATCCGTGGCACCTCTCCTGCTTCCTGGCTGAATCCGTGCCATATCTGTGATGGACTGAGGCAGGAGAGACGGCAGCCAGGGATGAATACGGCTTAATCTTTACCCAGGCCACATGTGTGCGCATGATAACATGGATGCTTTCTTCCTGTGCAGGGTTATTCTCATCCCTCTGCCAGGTTGCTGCTTCTAACAACCATGTTTTGCTGCGATATTTTGCCCAAACCAGAAAAGAACTATTGCACCTTAGGAGGGGGTTAATGCATGTTTTGGAAACCGCGGCTGAAATTGCTGTAATTCCTCACACATTTTGAGAGACAGATATGGATGACTTATAGCTGCAGACAATATGTAAGCACAGCAGTAAATGGCTTTCTGTGTTTTGTGATATTCGTTTTCTTAAGACCTCTCTGTGATAGCGGTGAGTTATTTTTGTGCTACAGTAGTGTCTCTATTACTATCTAAGTGCTTTTTCAATTAAGCATGGCACACCACATGTGACCCACCTCCCTGGTGATTCATGTTGTGTTTTATTTCTACTGTAAATGGGCATATGCAGCCATTTTAATGAATTGCTAAATGCCCCCCCCCCCTTTTTTTTTTTTTTTACCAATTTGGTGTATGTGGAACCTTGACGTTTAGACGTAGACATACGGCAATATAACACCACATGCACATATTTTATTTATACAATTTTTAGGACAATAAATAAATATAATTATTTTACCATGCTGTAAGAAGTGTGTGTTTGTGTGTGTGTGAGCACCTGAACAGTGAACGAATAATGTCTTTGCACATTTACACGACTAACATCTGAATATGTTTGCCCAGACTAATGATCACATAATTCTTTCAGACAGTGTACATTTTAAATGAGACTATCTTGCTTGTTATAATCTAATGGTGTGCTGTTGCTTCTGTTTGGCTGGCTGTATTGAGATGTTTTAATAGCATTTTAATTTCACAACAGTTACAACATGGATAAGGCTTAGGGCAGACACTGCCGTGACTTGGCTGTCGCTGTTAACACAGGCCAGCTGAATTGCTGTGTTAACTGTAATAGCTTCTGTTAAAACAAGGAAAGTCGAAAGAGGGGCAGGTGTGGGTGCGAACTTGTAGAACTATGCAAATACACTTGTTGATGATTACATATTATAACAATGAAACTTGAAGAAAGGGTCTAGTCAGAAGTCAAAGGGTAAGGCGCTGCCAATATGTTTGTTTGTTAATTGGTTGGTATGTTGGTTGGTTATTGCACCCTGACAATGACGAGTCATGCTAGATTCTGAGTCACAGTAAGTATCATTCCCTGAAAGTTATAGAATTTTCTTAATATCCACAGCATTTGTTACAGTATAATATTATAACCACCTTTAATTTAAAAATGTACAGAGAATAAAGAGAGCAAAATGAAAACAGACTGCATGTTTTAAGTGTTTTAAAGAGAATGACTTAGTCTAGTATTAGTCTAGCTTTTTTCATGGCAAGAGTGCGATGTCTGTATGATTTATTAATAAAGCACTCATTGTGTCTTAATTGAGATGTGTAGTGGCTATTCAGGATTCAACTGCAATGTCAGATGCATCTCTAATTGAAAAGTTAATTAAGTTTTTGAAGCTATCAGCTGTCATTTAGGTAGATCAGATACAGGCATGCTCCCATGGGATCAAGTTTATTTCAGTTCTAATGGATTGGGACCCTTCATTTTGCTGCGCTTAAACATTTGGTCATTGAATGTACTATTTAGGGGGGTATTGTTTAATTAAAGTCAAATTAAGAGGACTGTACTCTGAATTTAATTTCACATATAAATTGTATTATTTATTTATTTATAAATGGCCCGCAACTATGGCAATCAAACTTTTCATTACACTATGTTCCTCTTGGGGAGCATTGTGCTGTTCTTTGCTCTCCGTGTAAATAACAGCGTACAGCACAATATACTGTGCACCATTCCATCAGGCTTTGAACCTGGTAATCCTAGTACTGAACTGTGTCGAGTCCATCACAAATGTGTAACAATAAATAAGACTGTTGTAAGACTGGTGTTTTTCACCAAGAACAAGGTGAGAGTTTAATGGCCACATGGGAGTTCATGTGAGACCAGTGAGGTAGCAGATAAAGAAGCGGACTCATAACCAAAGGGTTGAGGGTTCAAATCCCAAACCGCCAAGGTGCCACTGAGGTCCCCTTGAGCAAGGAACATTCCCCACGGGTGCCTTTCATGGCTTCCACTGGTCACTAAGGGTGATAGGTTGCAGAGAATACATTTTGTTGTGTGTCATTGTCTCAGTGACAAAACAATCACTTTAAATGCTTAACCACTTAATGTCCCTCAAATAACAAATGAAAAGATGCAGTCAATACACATGCAATGCTTGCAATGAAGCAAATCAACTATATGTTTGTTTGTTTATTGGTTGGTTGGTTGGTTGGTTGGTTGGTTGGTTGGTTGGTTTATTGCACCCTGACAATGACGAGTCATGCCAGATTCTGAGTCACTGTAAGTATTATTCCCTGAAAGTTATAGAATGTTCTTAATAGCCACAGCATTAAACAAACCACCTTTAATTTAAAACACCATTAATCTGTTGGTTTAACAAGAACATAGAGCAAAAAGCAAAAAGTAAAGTGCATACTCAAAACTCTATCTTGTTTAAGAACTGTCAGTTTTGTTCCATAAAACACCACTGATTTTCCACAGATTATTCATCCCCTGTCCTTTTACTAATTCCAGCATTCAGTTCCATATCTGAAACTGTCAAACCGCACGGACCGCCAAAGCATTGCTTATAATGCGATTTTCAGCTATAGAGGGACTGCAGAATATTGGCAGTGTTCCTCCAACTGTAACACTATTCACTGTATGGGGCCCTATTATAAATTATGAATTTAAAAAGCCTTAAAGCATGAGGCAAACGCTTTTTAACAAATCCCTCCTAAGCACATTTTTATTAATAAATACCATACTTTTGGAGAATAATGTTTGAAGTACTGCAGTGGAGGAAATATTGCAGTAATATATTTCCTGTTATATGCCATCACAATGCTATCAATGTATTAAAGCAGCGATAGATGATATACTAGCACCGGCCTGGTGCAGCCTTAAGCAATAATGAACAAATGAATTAATCAAAACTTTAAAAACTACTACAACAATTAAATAATTCCACGTTTGATCCAGCCGTTCCTAAGCTCCACCATGCACAAACAGAAATATGTTTGAATAGAGGTTGAAAATAATTGTGACAATTCCTTGCAGTCAGTAAAATACCAGGTTGTAACTAACAGAGTATAATCTATAATGTATAAGAAACATCAGGAAGCAGGTGTATCTAGGGGCTGAAATCTGTCAGAAGTAGGTGGTGTAGGTGAACTGTCACATCTTGCCTTCATATATGACTTGTCACACTTGTCACACAATTTGCACACAATGCAAATTTCCAACCTGTGGAACTAAATTAGGGTTATCTTGTCTGATCTTATCGTCTCATTTTCTGTGCACCCTGTGCTGGGTAGATATGCAAAGTGCAAGGGACAGCACATTTAGACCAATGTTACAACATGTTTAATGTTACATGTCTGATTTGCAGACTTTAAACAGCATCTAATATTTTCAATATCATCTAATCTTGTTTTTTTCCTTGTCATTTTTACATACTTAGTGCAAGATATGTATATGAATTCACAATTGATTAGATTTATGCATTTTAGATTTATAGATTTTATGCAAAGACTACTTAGGAAAGTGCTACCTGCCATAAATTACATTTTAATTATTACAGATAGTGCTATAGTTGCTAGCAGCACTTGTAGCCTAAGCTGAATATCTCTACGAAAGAACGTAGACTGTCAGAAAGTGTGAAAGTAGCCTACACTGATGCAAATGTGTTAGCATCACTTTTTGGCCACATGGAAATTATCAACTTTCCTAACTTTTTTTTTCGAACAGCTGGAAAACAGTGTTGCTAACAGTTTTGGCAACACTGTCATGGATGCTCACCATGATCGTCACCACCGTGTCCGTAAGAATGTGCAGTTAATCCTCCCCATGACACGTTGGGGACGCTGTTGATAGGTACTCGGTTGTGTATTTCGCTAAAGGACACTAGCCCATTAGGATTTTAGAAAAGCCTAGAAGGAGACAGACCAATCCAGCCCTGCTGAGCCTTTGCGCCTCTGAGTCAGTTGTTGTTATCTACTAAAAATCTTTTTCCTTTAAATTGGTTTAAGACACCTTCCTTGAGGCTTAGTTACAAATATCTGAAAGTGTGCTGAGTGCTTTGAAATTTACACCCACGTGCTTTCATTTTTACGCGCGTGACTTTGTACGGTTTTGTGTACAGTATTCCCACACTCGTCCTGAGAGCACATACTCTTTGTTACGGTAATGAAAGTAGTACCTGCATAATCATTTTATGAACCACTTCAAGGACATTCTAATGACCGATATGAGTCAAAGGCCGCCATTTACACATGTCTCATGGTGTCTTTGTTGTGGGATTTTTTTTGTCCATACTCCCACAGCTAACATGAAGTGTGCAGGCATTTCTGTTCAACTTTTCAAGATCCTCCACAAAACTGAAGTGCAACAAATAGTCTCAGGAAAGTGACACTCTCAACCAGACACTTTTTTTTCCACCAGCGGTACTCACATGTTCCATTTGCACGTTCAAAAGCAGATCTCTCAGAAGATGAGTTCAATTTCACAAATTCACCACATATGCATCTCAAGCTACCAGAGTATGACAACGCGATGATTCTTTATCATCATTATCATGCTTTAAATAACAAACACCACAAATTTAAATTTGACCTGAGTGGACACCTGAATGTTTGTGAACTATAGACACTTTTCAGTTCCTACATAAATATGACTTGATTGTCAAGTCCTCAAAAATGCAACAAAATATAATTTTTTGTCATCAATTTTAGGAAAAGTGCTCTTCATTTCATATCTGTGAGTGGTATGCATCTGCAGGATAAGATTCATTGCTAAGATAAAGTAAAAATATGAGTAATGTTTTCTGTCAATGGGATGAATGTGTACTATTCATTACAAGAAAAGGGAATCTGTCAAGGTCTGATCTTCAAACACATCTTTGTGTATGGGCAAATGACATTTCTGAGAAGCTTTTGCAGCAAAGGATTACAAAGGTTACAAAATCTCAAAAGGCTTTGGACCCCACAGTCCACCAATGCACGGTAATGCAAGTACAAACTGAAGAGATGTCAGTCCAAGAGCAAGGTGCAATAGCCAGCAAGATCATTAAGGAAACATTGGCACACATGTGCATGACTCCACCAGCAGGCGTAAACTGAACAACAATGGCACGTTTGGCTGGGTTGCAGGGAAAACTGCTGCTCATCTACTGTCAGTTCAAGATGTGGACTCAAAGCGGCTGGAAAAAGCACAAGGCTGTTGTTGGCTGTTTTGATTAAAGGAATCCACTGCATTCCAGCATATGGACCTCACAGTTTGCCATCATTGATGTAAAAATGAGTTCTGAATTTTACAAGTGAATTGTTATGGACAAAGTGAGAACATCTGTCTGTGAACTGAAGGAGGAAAGGTTTGCTTTTATATCGGTCTTAGTGGTCCCCTAATACTGTATCTGAAGTCTCTTACCAAAATTCAGCCGTGGTGCAAGTTCCACAATGAGATTTCCCCAAGATGCACCATTTCGCTGTGTGTAGCTTTGAGGAGAAGGGAGGCAGGACGAGGGGGAGATCGGCCTATAGAAGTTGAGGGGGCTTTGACTGAAAATATTGCAATGCTTCACATGTTTTGTGATCTGACCGCTAATATCATTTGATGATGGTTTAAATGGCACTACTTTACTTTTCTTCACTGACGAATCACTGGTATAGCACACCAGCAAACTGACTGCAGCTTAAACTGTTAAAAATGCTATCGGCATTGGTTTGATCAATTGTAGGTCACAATGCTTCGTATCAGACAACGGTGATTTTTCCCACGGTCCCCAATAGTTCAACACAATCAGAAGGCACTAATAAAACTGTGTGGCAAACTGTGTTTTCTGTTTGCATATCATTTATTATCAAGTGGCCATTTAAAAGAATAGCACAGTGTCAGTAAGTCTTAGATTTCCCCTAAGTTTGGGCTTGTTTCTTTGAGGTTGACCTCATAGTTTAGTTTCTCTACCTTGGGGTATTCCCTGACAAATATCAAATATCATTGTTCAAAACTACACTCACGTTAACATTT
Organism: Denticeps clupeoides; assembly: GCF_900700375.1. Taxonomy (NCBI): domain Eukaryota; kingdom Metazoa; phylum Chordata; class Actinopteri; order Clupeiformes; family Denticipitidae; genus Denticeps; species Denticeps clupeoides. The sequence goes on along the minus strand of NC_041711.1, from coordinate 28,069,253 downwards.
CTATGTAATCATCTCGCTGACTGTTGTGTGTTTGATTGTGTGTATAGATGGGCTCACGGCAGTGGACAAACATATTGTACAGGTCAAATTTTTTTTTACTCTCCGCTGTGTCACATATGCAGTTTCCAGCTTTATAATGATACCTCTGTTATAAAAATACCCCCACTCTATGGTTTCATTTTTGCTCCCATCATTTCAAGCCCCTTAAAGGTGGGCTTCTAAACTTTTAGAATCTGGCTATGCACAAAGAGACTTTGAGCCTTGGACTGCATGGCTTTAAATGATGGCAATGTACTCACTTTGTGTCAGAGAGAGAGAAAGGAGAGCAAAACATTCTGGATGCTATGTGTCACCAAACTGGCCAATTGCAGAACTTGCACAGGAAAGGAATTTGCGCGCTATGGCAGTGTCCAGTGCTGGCATGTCGGAGGCGTACAGCAAGCTCTCCAGCATGTGCCGCCCCTGCACGCACCGCCACACTCGAGCTCTCACGTGCAGAGGGGTGATATGCAGCAGAGACGGACAGCAGTTCTTATCGACACCAATCCAGATGAACCGAGAGACACGCTCCCCCAACATTCCAAGCCCACTTTCTCCATATTTGGGCATCGTTAGCCATCTTTTAGCTGTGACAGACCTAAGGCAGTCAGAGGCAGACAGCCTTTGCCAAGGTGCTCACAAATCGCCATATTTCTCAGGGCTGGGGGCTTTCCTGTGGGCTTACTGGCCTGTGGAGACATAAAACCTCGAGCATCCTTGGGGACCTCAGCCAACCAGAGCGCTTGGCATCCTGTCCCCCGTGTATCTCCAGAGCTTGGGATGGATATGATATGCTTTCAACAAGGGCTATTTCTGCCATGCAGAATTTTGAAAGACTTAAAAGGAATGTGTTTGCTGAAAGTGCCACAGTGCATGCGGATGCACACACACACATACATACACATACACACTAGGTGACTGAGTTAACAGTAATAGTGTTTCTCTTTATGGGGTTTGATGAAACCCAGTGCACTCACAGCTTCATGCCCTCTTTTTAAAGGTCATGGTGTGGCTTGTTGAGAATCATGTTTCAGTTCATATACATAAATATGTTTTTAATAAAGAATTCTGTTTTTATTTTCATTGATTTATTTCATTTATAGCTTAATAATATACAATTTTAGAATAACACAATATAAAAGAAATTATTTTGACAGTGAAGACATTTTGGTTATTCTATATGAGTAATATATTATTATACCAATTAAAGAGACAAACAAAACATAAATTGTGAATGAATTATAAATCAGGAGGATTGTATAATGAATTGTAACCATTAGTGCATATTGGCTGTTTGCACAGTGGTTTATTTTGCTGTTCAAAGAAACTCTGGACATCAGTGCATTCATTCTCTCCTAAAACTGTACAAAAAAACACTCAGGGGGTCTGTGCTGTTACAAAAAAAGGGTTAAAAGCATATTGATGATGGATCTGAATAATTTTTAATTCAGACATTTTTTTTTCTTTTTCCTCCGGCTGCTTTGCCCTAATGGTTTTGATTAATATGAGGATGAAGTGTTTGTGAAAAAGATTTATACCATAATTCATCTGCAAAATAATCAAATCATTACCAGCTAATGACAGGAAGATGAAAAATGATATGGATGCTCAGCCAGTCCCTGTGACGGCAGGGCCTATATACACAGAGGATCTGGGCCCCACCTGTCAAAGCCACGTAGTAATTGCATCGTGGCTCCTCTCAGATCAACTGTAATTCAGCCACGCAGACAATACTGCTCTTAATGAAGCCGTCTGAGGCGGCAGCAATTACTGACTTCTGTCATCATCACCGGGGGCAACAAGATTGGGGAGGGGCGTGCTCTTTAGCAGACTGATCCCCATTCTCTTCAGTGAGAATGATGCAAAAGGAGTTGTCAGAAGCAAGACAAGGGAATGTCACTGCGTTAAATGTTTGAGCTGAGGATTTAAGGAACAAAATACCTGCTAACAGAAGAATGCATGTTCTTGATGCTTAACACTTGTTGCTTGTTTTCATTTTTCTTATTCTGTTTTCAGGGTTATTGTAGATTTAGATACATGTCTTTGTGAAAGTATGCATTCTGTATGTATTTCATTTGCATGAATGTAGATTCCATTAAAGACCGTTGCATCTGACCATTCACAAGTCTGATCCATGTCTTCATTATGCATCTCAAATAGTTCTACTTGGAATAATCGAATGTGTTTTCTGACAATATATGTCTTCGAGATTATGCTTTCTTACACAGATATTATGAAAAGCAGAGTGTGTCCTTGGCCCATCTGTCTGTACGCTGAATGTCTTGGAGGGTGGCCTCTTCCTGTAATCTCCTGTAAGATTTAAAGTCTTTGTAATCTGTGATGGGTTTTCTGTGGTCTGGATATTCCACACTGTTCTCATATATGAGTAAGAGGTCTTCATGGTCAGAAATGTAAGTTCTTAAACTTTAACAAAAAGAACCATACTCATTAGTGGCCTTTGTATAGGTGTGGGATATTTGCAGATAAAAGGTAAGTCATGCCACTCTGCCCAGTGCATGCTGCTCAATGGTGTTTTGGTTGTTACCATTTTCACGGCTTAAAGCCCCATGGAAATACCCAAAACCAGCTACATTCCTGGATTTTGCACAGCGTTGAAAAAACTCTTACAACATGTCAGCAGAAACTGTCAGCAGAAATTCAGAGTGTAGGTTCATAAGCAAAGGTCATCATTCATCTGAAGTTGCAGGGTAGCAGCCAATGACTTTTGTAAATAAACACTTTGCAGCGTCACAGCAGACATCTCTGTAGTACTGGAGTTAATGTGGAGTTTGACTTCATGTCAGTGTTCTTCGGGATATTTTACACTTCAGGAGGACTGTTGACACTAATGTCCATCCACGTGCAAGAGAATTGCTCTTGCGATGGCTGCCTTATCAGAAATGCAGTTGCACGTGTTTGGATCAACCTAATCACATTAGTTTAATTAAGCAGGAGAAAGCGACACTTGGCAAACGCGGCGTCCTGCTGTGACTCAAGCGCTGCGTTGAGGTGCATGTCAATAAGTGAGTGGATGTCAGTGTTTTTACTGCCTTTTGCTGACCTACAATAAATTGTCAGCTGGTTTGCACCCGTCCTGCACATATGCAATATATATTTTTGGGAAGGACATTAGCCACTTACATGAACATCTAGAAAATCCACATGGTTATTTACCCCAGGAAGCTCTTTGGATTTAGGATGGGGTTGGATTGAGCCAGTGATTCAGTCATTCTTAAGACAATTCCTTCGCTGTATTCTTGCTAAAAGCGTTTTCCTTAAACTCCTGCCCGGTGTTGGCACAATGGCAGCTTTGTTTTGTCACATATTGTACCACACAGAAACTCTTGCTTCTCCATCTGGACCTCTTTCACATTTCAGGTATTGCATCAAATTGGATTGCCATGTTAGAGCCATAGATAAAATTAATTGTTTATTCATCTTACTGGCGAAAGGTTGAGGTTCTTTGTACGCATTGCTTTTCATTATCTTGTCTATCTGCCCAAACCCCTGGTTTCTCCTGATCTGTAGCTTTGAGCAGTCAGCTCCAATATTTCATTTATTAGCTCTTTGTGGACCATATACACTCAATGTTCAAGGAAAAGTCAAAGAAAGAGTTCATTTTTAGTTAGGGCTAAGCATAATTACTTTTATACTTTTCACATGAAGGTAAAATAGCAATTCAGTGCTTCTACAAAAGGCATTGGTAACAAGGGACATTTTTTGTACTCTTGTGTCACCCGTTTTCATACAATTGTCCTTTTATTTTTTATATATACTTTCATTAAATCAGTCTTTCAATCCTGAATTCTCTCTTTGGCTCAACACCATTTTCATAGACTTGATTTTTTCAATTATTTCAAATAGCTCATTTATGGAGTGAAGACAACAACAACAAAAAAATAAACTAATGCAAAAGTGTTTTCTGGAGATCGACGAGAAAACTTTTCACTGAGAGTGAATATGCCAATACATCATGTTTGTTGCACCTACCCAGCCAAAGAGTCATGCATGTCATGTGAACACCTTTGCTTTTAGGAACGTCTAATTTCATGAGGCGTTACCATCCTCATTTAAGAGCATTACTTTTCAGAGCTCTGGGGGACTACAGAAAGCAACCATGGTGCGCGTAATTGGCCCAGACATGATAAATACTTTAACAGTGCATTCAATCTGACTGAATGACATACCATTAGTGCTAACAGGCCTTTGCACTTTCATGAGCATTCCAGGGTCACTTTATTATTCTATTTCATTTCCATCATCAGAGTCTTCTCCAGTAAAGAACTGCCTCCTCAGGGAGGGGACCAATGAGGATTAATGGAGCCGTGGCTGTACTCGGAACAGGTTTAATACACCAGAACACATCCACTTTAAGGTCCCGAAGCAATGGAGGTGAGGAACGTCAGCGGTGACTCAGAAGTAAAAAAAAAAAAAAGTTCACCTTTGAAGTGATTAGAAATCATGTAAACTATGAGCAAACAGAAAACAAACCCCCACTTGCGGAATATTTTTTTAAAGGAAGAGTGATCAGTGTGAGAATGAGCCATTCATCCATGCAATAAATTCTAACCACAATAACAAAATAATAAAACACATCCCTGTGTATAGACTAGACGTCTGACTTTTTGCTTTGAGCATCTTTTTTAGACAAATTGCCCTCTGTAATAAGAATGGTCTATAATTAAATTCTACCCACTTGAAGAAAACACTGCGTTGTTTCTCAGTAGTTGGTAGTTGTTACATTAATTTTAGGGTGTTGGATCCTTATAATCATTTTCCTTTCTGAACGCACTATTATTATTTTATTTTAATTGCAAAGATTTTGCCAACTCTGCTACAATCATAAGTTGAATAAGTTCATGACACGTTCTGTATGCATACTTTTTGTTGGGTTTAGTTTCACCTTGAAAATAAAATTATAATAAAAAAATTTGATTTCATTTAATTTTCCTACTTTCAAAAACGTATATAATAAATTAAACTGATCTGAATCATTTAAAATGACACAATGAAAGAAAGAAAGAATGACTGAATGAAAGGAAGGATGAATGCGTGAATAATCAAAGAATAAATGTAAAGCACTAACAAAGGAGCATAATATCTGTGCCACTGTGTTGATCCATTTCTAAAGTAAAAAACTGGATAACGTGTTGCTGGGTTTTCGCAGGAACTGTAGATGTCACGATGCAGCCTCTATTAATCCAACAACATGCATTATGACGCATCGGATTTGTACCCAGTAGATGCATGCAGAAGAATATTGAATATTTAAGGGGACATCATATGTAAAATGACACAGACATGATCTGCAGATATTGCTACACCAATACATATAATATTTTAAATAGCGAATCGTTGGTGGGCATTCATTGTGGTTTTAGTTTAATTAAATTTTTTTTTTTGAAAAATTAACAATTTAATGTCACTGTCTTGACAAACTGACAGCCCACAGGGACAGTAGCCCTGGCCAGACAGAAATGACTTTCTGCGCCGTGGTGCCTTGCAGAGTCTCACACCACGCCCCCTAGTGGCCACTGTGGGAACGAATCCCCCACTCTGCCCATTTAAAGACATTTCCAACAGGACCGGACGCGAGCAAGTCAAACACGCCACATGTCGCCTAGTCATCGTATCACCGTGGCAACAACAACTTGAACAGCACCGTTATCTCTGAGCCGTTACACCTTTGTGTGAAATTAGGAAGTGAATCATTCATAGAATCAGTGTGTGTGTGTGTGTGTGTGTGTGTGTGTGTGTGTGATAAATTATGAAACCATCAGAGCTTTTGTGGTGCCAAAAAACCACAGCTGGGTGAGGTTTTCTGAGAAACATCCATTATCTGACAATTAAAAGAAAGTGTCATGCTATGGAAGACGCACCTAACAAAATTGCCCTGGCAAAGAACACAATCTCCTGCCCTTCTCTCCCTGTGTTTAATAAATGTAACTTGAAGGTATATTTCTAAAAGTCCGTAATGGTTAGAAATTTATTTGCTCTGTTCTCAAATCACAGCGTTTTTTTTTTGTTGCTGATGTTGGGCGGCTGATGTCTCAGCAATATGATTCCTGAGCTAAAGTCTGCACACCTACATGAGCAGCACTGTTCCCCATCTGCTCCCCATCTTTACCCGCACACAAACTGTCAATCATTCGCACTGTAACCCCATCCCCATCTTTACTCACGCTCCTTGAACCAAATGTGCCCGGTTTTTCATTTGGACTCTCAGCAGCGGACGAAGCGAAGCGGGGCGACACTCCAACACCCCTGAGCTCCTAGGGGTCATCAAGGGTCAATCAAGCACATGCGTCTTCTGTAGATCACGTGTGATGAGTGTTCTCTGGTGGGCTAGCAGGTCTGAAAAATCATGAGTTCTTATTGAGGATTCAGGAGGGTTCAGGAATTCTTCTTTAAAGAAGAACGCTCACCCACTCACGAAAAAAACCCCAAAACTCAACATTTTCTAGATTTCACATGTTCAGAGGGGCAGAAAGCCTTCAGATGTAGAATGCAGCCTCTGCTTTAAAAAAATATGATCTGCTTTGATAGATCAGATAACTGTCTGAAATTGCTCAACATAATTAAGAGGCGTTAATACACTGTAATGACTCAGTAAGGATCAGAGTATTTAGGGCAAAATGTCACCGTTTTCCTCTCAAAAATGAAAACTTCATTAAAGAGCATGAAGAGCATCTATATATAAAACGGTAAAAAATAAATATGATCGCCTTTACAATTATGAAGCTTTTACATTACACCCACGGAGCTGAAATTCCTCAAGTTCTGAACGTTAAAGATCAACTCGCCCCAATTTTGGGGAGTTTAAAGACCTTTTCTCGCCCGTGACGCGATCAGGGCGCGAGTTTGCTTCCAAAGTTAAAGGAAACTTCTCCTATTAAACCACTCGGATCGTACAAAGTAATTAAGCGTCCGCCAGAAAAGTATAAAATCTCGTCTCTGACATAGGCTAACTACCTAAACTCCGTCAGTAACAGTACATTATCATTCTGTCACGGTTTTTTTTTCTGCCCAAGGCCGCGTTTCTCGTGTTTCGCGTAAATAAACACCACCACCTTTTTTTTCGATAAACGAGTAGTAGAGCTTGATTCGTGTAATTTCTTACTTTCCGATTGTGGGGTGAAATTGATTCCGCGTTAATTAAACACCAGTCGGAAGGCGCGCGTCCGGCCGGCGCGCCACCGCGTTCCCGACGAAGCTTCCAGAACGTCGCGCGTATCGCCGCGGCCGTCGCGCGGGTTCAGTCCACCCCCACGACGCTTTTCGATAAATGACAAACAAAAAAAAAGGTGCATTTTGTGTCGGAATAACGTGTGCGTGGAACGTCGTGGGTTTGTTCAGTTCAGGAGGCACAACGGAAAAGTTCCACCTGCGCGGCGCCGCTCCGGCGACTTTACGTTTTGTAAAATGACAGAAGGTCGGTGACGAGCTGTCGCCTGTCACAACGCGGCCGCTTCTTTTGATTTCGGACTATTAATGCGCAAACGCCAAAAAAAGAGAGGATATGAGTATTTTTTAATTAGCATATAAGGTGTAAATGCGCTCCAGTCCTCGGCGCTTTTAAATGCACTTTCGTTTAAAATGAGGGGGAATAAACAGTCAGTCAGACAATGTCTTGAGTTATTTCTTGTTTTTTGTTTTTTTCTCCTCCTCCTCCGTCTTCCGCCGTTTTTTTTTTTTTTTAATTAAGCCACTTTGGTGACATGTTAACATGTGGCGTGTAAATATGAGAATGGATGAGTGCGAACGCGCCCCTGACAGTCCACCTTCTCCCGGGAGAAGCGCGGCGCGGCGCCGCGAACTCGAAGCGAGGCGCGAGACGCGCGCGCCGCCGCCGCCGCCCAATCGCCCGCGCGCGCCGCCGGGCGCGGGGCGGGGCCGCGCGCCTACCTGCCGCCCCCCCGCGCCTCTATCCCGCGCCGCAGCCCACGCCGCTCGCATTCACTCGCGTCCGGCCCGAGAGCCCCGAACCTCCTCCGCGCAGAGAGAGAGAGAGAGAGAGAGAGAGAGCGAGAGACAGAGACTGAGAGAGGGAGAGAGAGTGCGCGCGGCTGCAGGACTTTTCTGTGGAGGAGAACATCTGAACTTCGGATGGAAAACGACCGGCGTCCCGGTGACTGCTAACTCCCCAGGTACCGTGAGCCCCCCCCCCCCCTTTTTAATTTATTTATTTTTTTTAAATCCACTTTAAACGTTCGTGTCAGTCAATTTTTCCACCGCAGACCGGTTTCAGGGCCGCGCGTCGTGGCGAACCCACGGCCCATTAGCACTGACACCTTGTTAATACGCGCGCACGTGGTTTTTCTTTTTCTTTCTTCCTTTATTCCTTTTCGGATAACTCGAAAAACCCGTTTCCAGGTCTTGAGTTCACATTCCACGCAACGCAGACAAAAAACGCACCGCGCGTTTCCTTTTATTACTTTATTTTAGGAAGATGCTCCAAAACTCGGGGGCGACGTGACGCGACGCCTCATGATGCGAGTCGTGCGTAAAGATGGGGACGCGTGACGTAGACGCCATTCCCAATAAACCGTAGGCCGAAGTTGGGGACTCGCTAAACTGGCGGCGCAGCTTGGAGATGAGCCTGTTCAGACACTGTGCATCTCTGATCTGTATCTTTAAAGGCAGGTGAACGTCGATTACAGCTGATAAAAAATCCTGCGTCCACATTCGGAGAGATGGCTGCCGATCACGTAATAGGGCATTAAGAAGGTAGAAGGATTTTCTGTCGTTTTAGTCTATATTAGGTTCACATATATGCACATATTTGCATGTATATGCATACACACATATATGTGTATATATATATGTGTGTGTGTGTGTGTATGTATATATATATATATATATATATATATGAAGCAACACACATTCTCAAATTGATAATCACTACAACTGAACAATGCAAATTTCAACCACACCCTTGCTTTTGGAAGTGGGGTTTTTAAGGGCACAAATGTTGTATCTGCAGAGTCGGCGCAAACCTGCGTGCACGATGAGTGTGTTTCAGCAGCGTGTGGCATTGTGACTTTCTGCCGAGCGCTCCGCTGGCACCCGCGCGTCCCGACAGACGTGTGTACAGCTCGCTCACACACACATACATACCACGACTATGACTAATTCCATTATTAGCAAACAGCACCTTGGCACGGCATTGATGTGGCAGGTAAAAAGTACAGTGCGTGCATTACAGTATGTCACACAGCAAAGGAAGCAAGCTCCTCCGTTACTTTAAATCGGGTTCGTTCGTATATTTTTTATGTTCAGATAACCAAAAAAATTGTGCATTATTAGCTTGAAATGTTTTGCATCGCTGGTGAGAGTGAGAATGAGTTTTGCGCTCGGACGACACGACAGGAGCTGGAACCGGGGGGGGTTGTGGCCAGATTTTAGGCTTGTTTGCTTGACTGTTCAAGATTGGGGGTAGGTGTGGTCGGCAAGGTCAGTATTTCACAGAACGGTGCTGCGGAGCGCTTTCCTGTCAGAAGCCGTGTCACTTCTTGTAAGCTTCGTTCGAGATCAAAGGCGGCGCTATTATAAAGGTTAATTCCCCCCTCGGCGAGTCTCACCGCGCTGTTTCTCACTTTGTTACTACCACTCCCACGACTCACCTCGAACCCGGGCGACGATGCTTACACACTGATACAGACTCGACAGTGGCCCAGATAAGGCGCCACACAGTGAAAGCGTTTCGGCGGGAAGTCGAGGCACCTTTTTTCGGGGTGACGCTGAATCCGACGGGTGGCCCTTGCAGAGAGAGGCGAGCGGCGGTGAGTCCAGGCTCGCTCCACAGCGCGGTGCAGGTACACCGGTGAGGCCGATAAGTCCAACGCCTCACCGGCCCACACTTGTTGACTGCTGAAAACATTTTTTTTGTGTCAGTGTGTGTGTGTGTGTGTGTGTGTGTGTGTGTGTGTGTGTGGGGGGGGGGGGGGGGGGGGGTAAATTTCCTGCCCTCTTTAACGCATCATCTGTGCCGTATAAACCCTACGAACCATTTGGTGAACTGTTTTTTTTTTTTTTTTTTTTTTCTGCTGCAAAAAACAATTGCGCACACGGGGTTTCAACGGTCTCCTTGACGCTGCCGAACTCCATAATGAGTCTTCTTGGTTGGTCTGCGTTCCCACCAAGCCGAGAGGCCTATACGCGTGGGGGGAAACCATTAATTGTCTTTTACCACGTTGATAATTAACACTGTAGAGAAATAACAGCTCAGCAAACAGTGAAATTATACTTGTGGTAGGTGCACAGTAAATACCTGTTTAGATGCCAGCGTGTGCATTTATTAGACTGTCGCCAGCAAATAAGAGGCCTGTCTCGTTTTTTTTTTTCATGTGTAGCTGCTTGGAGATTCCACCTCCCTTGGATAAGTGCTGTTAGGATTCCTAATGGTGAGCTAAGGTAACAGTGATTCAGTTTTGACTTTTGATGACATGCTCAAACCAGTTTTTTTTTTTTTTTTTTTCTCCTCCTTTCGATAAAAGACGACGGTATCTTAATAGAGATTGTGCATTCCTGGGCTCTGAGTCAAAAATGTAAAAGAGCTGACAATTACAGACATACCACCCTAGACGCATTTTCATATGCAGCGCCAGACTTAAAGTTAAAATTATTATTTTTTTTTCTTTCTTTCCACCGTTTGAAACTTTCTGGAAGGGATTTCGTTGCCCCGGCATGTTTGCCACCATTGGAGCTTGACAGTTCTTATGGAAATCTCTGGAATGTCTGCAGTCATTAGCATTGTCTTTATTTGCCTCTCACTGATTTGAAGCCATGTACTTGAAGTGGAATAATATGGCAAAAGTGCGTCATGTTGATTTTGTCATGGTTTGGCCAAATGGCATTTGTGTAAAATCGGAGTAACAATTTTATCTTGCTGCACAGTAGCATCACAAATACAATTTGAAATACGCATTCGTCGATACCTAAATTTAGCCCATACACGTGTTTTGATCTCTTGAGAAATTTTATTGTGTTGTTTTCATGCTTGTCGTTATCCGATCTGTGTAGGTTTTCTCGATTCCTTTGTTCTGGTAATGCAACAAAAAGAAAACTGTGCGCATCGGAGGACTGTGCATCCTGCAAAGATCAGGATTTTAATTCCCACCCACATATACAGAAGAAACAATTTAAAAGATATACTCTCTTTTTAAAGAACGCACACACACACACACACACACACACTTAAAAACACGCAGGAAGGAAGATAAACACACACAAAACATTATTTAAATGTGCCATGTTAAAATGTCACAGTTTAAAACAAACCCTTTGATTCGCACACACAAAAGCAGAAGAAAAACAAGTGCAGACGCAGAAGTGGGGGGAGGCGGATTTGATCGGGCCACTCTACCTCCAAACGCGACTGAATTGTAATGCCGCCTGGCAGCGGGATCCTCTCCTTTAATTCCCGGCAGAGAGGGTGCATGAAGTGCCACAATGCCACGTCCCGAAGCCGCTTTTCCTGGGTCAGCGCAGGTTCATGGGTGCAGGG
>NC_041711.1:28010208-28052708 GCF_900700375.1 Denticeps clupeoides | reverse complement strand
GGTTGCAGGCACCGCTGGAGTGGAAGTTGCGAGAATTAAATGCATTTGCTGTCTTGTTGGCTCACCGCTTGGGAATCTGCAGCGGGACAGGCATGCATAATGCATTCTGTGTGTATTTATATTTAAAAGAAAAAAAGGAACCTGATTGTCTGAAGTGTTTCGAGATCTGTGTAATGTTTTTTTTTTTTTATGATTATTATTGATAAATGTTCAGCAGTTTCAGTGTTTATCGCTCCTCGCTGACATGCCGTCTCTGTGCAGGTGACGGTGAGCAGTGGTGCTGAGAATGATGGAGCATCTCAGCGACGCGTGCATGGGAAAGGAGAACTGTGAGCTGGTCGCCGGCATGAACGAGGCCAAGGGCCCTCCGGCGAAGCTGGCGCGGCTGGAGCAGAATGGCAGCCCGCTGGGCCGCTCCCGCCTGGGCAGCACCGGGGCCAAGCTGACTGGGGTCCCGTTCAAACCCTCCAGTCACCTGATCAAGACCTGCCACAAGAGGGGTGAGTGAGAGTCAAGAGCAGGACAGGAAAAGGAGGCGTGTGGGCGGTGACCGTGCGTGGTATATTTATTGGTTTGTGAGGGTAATGTGATTACGCTAATATGCGCCTTTTTTTATTTATAAGCCGGTTTCTGTGAGTGACAGATATGGTCACAGAAGGCTTTTTTTTTTTTTTTTTTTTACCGTGTGTCTGCACTTGTGTGTGTTGCAAAATGAACCTGCCATTTACAGTGGCAGAACTTTTTTCGGGGGGGGGTCTGTGACACCGCTTCCCCTTTGCCGAAGCGCAAACTGAAACTCTCTTGTTTTATTGCTTCTCTGCAGTGCACAGCATCGTTTAAAAAAAAAAAAAGCCCCGATTTTTTTTTTTTTTTACTATAGCTGGGCCAAAACCAGGGGAAAAAAATCAGTGCTTTTCTGTTTCATTGGCCGTGAAGCGAGGAGCTGTGCGCAGCTAAAGGGGCTTCCCCTGGGTTGTTTGTGATTTGCGTCTTTAATTCGTCTAGCACCAGCTGCGGTTGTTACGTTGTAACTACGTTGAATCATTGTCCTCTACCCCATTCTGCTGCTCTCTGGACACCCTCTATTATTCTTTATGGGAAATCGTGAACTTTGACGAGTGCCTGCTGAACTTTTCAGTCCGCAGTATGCATTGTGTGAGCTGAATAATATTTACCATGGGCTTTTCTCAGTCGCCCGAAAACAAAGCACGTATTGATCCCGAAATGAACCTACACAGCAGTCTTTATTGTTAGATCTTTATCTATTAAAAATGGAAAAGCTCCACTTCAGCACATTCTTTGGCATCTGCTTGTGATTACCCTATTTATTGATTGTTTGCCAGAAATGTTTGCATCTTCAGGAGACTGGGGGCTATAAGCGTTGGTGATATGATTTATTGCACCTCCTCAAATAGAGCACATTAATATTGTGCCACACTCGCGCTCTCTGTCTCTTTTACTTATACCATGCATACACACACACACACACAGACACACACACACCAGAACCTGTTCTAAAATAAAGTTTCAGATATCACAGAACTTATAAATTCCACAAATTTCAGTAATAGAGTGTTTCAGCTGTCTGGTATTATGTGATATTTGCACAGTAAACCCGAACACATGACAGCTTTGGACAAGGATTCTTCATTTTTCCTAATAGCATCGCACTGTTTACACAGCCTTGTAAACCTTAGGGCTGTACGGTGTGCAGGGAGTTGCTGCAGAGCATCATGGGAAGGTTATTGGGAGCTGCCAGGAGAAGTGCTCTAATGTGATCTGTGCACCTTGACAATAAATAAAGCCCAGAAGAGCGCTCTAAGGCTGGTGTGCTCAGATGCCTCACCTTGGTATGCATGATGCCGTTGAAATATTGTCGGTCACGGTAATAAAAATAAAATAAATTTTTAATATTAACTTTTGCAGTATTTATTACGTTGCGTATTGTTTTTTTTTTTTTTTTATGAAAGGCCAGTGTGTGTGAGAGCGTGCACGAGATTAATGCGCTGATGTCTGCTCTAGGTAACATGCTGCCGGTATTCTGTGTGGTGGAGCATTACGAGAGCCCCATCGAGTTTGACAGCAAGGAGGAGCACGCCGAGTTTGTGCTGGTCAGGAAGGACATGCTCTTCAACCAGCTGATTGAGATGGCCCTGCTGTCCCTCGGCTACTCCCACAGCTCGGCCGCTCAGGCAAAAGGTACGGCGAACCGCCGGCAGCGCCTCGCCTCAGAACGCTGCCGTATCACACACGCTTACAGCCACGAAATATTTCTCCTCCAGACCCAACCACACTCAAGTGCTTCCGCTCATTTATTACCTGTTTGTACAAAGAATCGAGCATTAAAATTCCGCTTCTCCAATGGTCTTGGGAGCCAGTTAGCGGCTTGGGGGGGGGGGGGCGATGTCATTTCTGGCCTGGTGGCCTCCCCTGACCGCAGGTCTCCCTCTGCTACACTCTATAATCACACTCCTCTCATTGGGAGAGAGTGTGGAGGTGGGCCTTGTGTTACTAATTGCTCTCTTTATGGGGACTTGAGCTATTTTAAGAGGCCCTCAGCCTATAATTTATTGGAGGCTGTCCATCATCCGCAGCAATGTTTCCCTTTTATTAATATTCTCTCAAGTTTATGGCTTTCCACGCATTTTTTAATCTAACTAGCGCACTGAAGTTCTTTGTTCCCACAATATACAAGATCGTTTAAACCAGGCATGAGAAGAAAATCATGCGTTGTGCAGTTTTTGTGCATCTTATATGGATTTCTTATGAAACTAAAATATGATGTGTCTTCCATAGGCTTGATCCAAGTGGGCAAGTGGAACCCTGTTCCCCTTTCCTATGTGACCGACGCCCCGGACGCCACGGTGGCGGACATGTTGCAGGACGTGTACCATGTGGTGACGCTGAAAATCCAGCTGCACAGGTCAGTGTGGCGCCGCTCTCCAGGGCTGATTGGGCCCACGGTGGAGCTGCAGCAGGGAGACCTGTGCCAGCTGCACACTACACACACTGCTGCACACTCTTCTCCAGCTGCCCGCTGCTGCGGCACTCTCCACCTCCTCCCGTCACCCCCTGCTCGCCACTTTCGCCTCTTCCTCTCGCTCTATCACCCGGTCTCTGACGGTTCCGATCAACCCCCGTTTTCGTATTTTTCACGTACGTTCCTCTTTTTATCCCATTCCCTTCCAGTCAGGGCGGACAAGGTTGTTTGTTTCCAGCATGCTGGTCCTCAGCCTGCATGGATAGATGTCTGTCCCCCCTCTCCTCTCCTCTGCTCACATTCTCTTCCCCCTCTCCCCCGCCTCTCCTCCCCAGAGGCTTTACGGCTGTAGTTTAAGGTGTTCCTGAATAGCCTTGTGCTAGCTCTGAATTTGTGTGTGTGCCTGTGCCATATTGGTTAATATGTGTGTATGTGTTCATCTGTTCTGAAATGAGGAGCATCACTATTTAGTTATGCATTTCCTATATGCTGAGTATGATGTGCTCCTGGATTCTACATACAGGAATGTATTTAAAAGGCTGTTTAGTGCTCAGTTCTATTTCCGCTCTTTGCTTGCATCTGTTTATTCTGATATTTTTATTTATTTGGCTACTTTACTCTAATATGAGAAGCTCTTCACGGCTCCTGTTCAATAATACAAGTGTGTACATTATGTAATGTGTATAGGGCTTAGCAATTTTTCATAAGAGACATTTTTTGGATACGGACGTGTTAACGAAACAGATTCTTCTTGTGTTTTTCTTTTTCCTCTTTTGCTGAGAGGTTTTTATGCCGTAAAGATACAGAGATGGGTGTTTGCCGTTGTTCCCCTACAGCAGGGACCAGCTTCATTTTTATGCTTCTTACAGTAAAGCCTTACATTTATAATGTTTCATTTGATTATTTTTTCCAGTGTGCAGCAAAATCTAGTCAGTAACACCTTAAATTGTTTCACCAAGCACATCAAGCCAGGAAGGTAGAAGTAACATGAAATAATAGTCGCCACATGCAGCTGATGTATAATTCATGCATCAATACAGCAGATGTGTTGTATAAAGTAATTAACTAATCAGAACAATCAGGAGAGAGAGAGCGAGGGAGAGAGAGAGGGAGAGAGCACAGTCTCCAGATGCATCTGCTTGATGCGCCAAATGAAATCTGTCTGTCTTGGAGGGGCGCTTGCAGCAGGAAAGCGAGGCCTTGTGCTCACTCTACCTCTCTCTTGTTCTCTCTCTCTCCCTCCTTTTATTTCCCTCCCTTCTGCTCCCCCCTGTCTCTCTCCTTTCTCTCTACTGCAGTTGTCCTAAACTTGAAGACCTACCACCAGAGCAGTGGACCCACTCTACAGTAAGAAATGCCCTCAAGGAGTTACTCAAAGACATGAACCAGAGCTCTCTGGCTAAAGAATGTCCCTTATCACAGGTGCTGGAGCCTCACACAAACCCCCAACCCCAACCCAACCCTGACCTCCACCTCTCCCAGTACAGTCACCAACACTGCAGCGTCCCTTAACAAATGCCCAGAGTGTGATAGAGTGGAAATGGGGAGAATTGCCATAGAAATACAAATCAATGCCTATTGTCACTGGTATAGATGAACAAGTTTTTTCCCTTCTTTTCTTTTCCTTTTTTTCCACAGCGCTGGTGTTGATGAATGTACGTTATTGTTGGGGGGAAACAATGGACTAACTGGAGTAATCTTGATCCCCCCCAGCTCAGAATACATATTTGTGTCACCAGATGTCTTACCCCCCTCGATCCTGTCATCTCATAGACATATTCTCTGAACACCTAACCCTTGTGAAACGAGGCAGCAAATGCCTCTGCGTACCGTATCTCCACACATCTCCGTACACGCGGATACTGGCGATAACTGGTAGGCTGAGCACGCCAGAGCAGCCATGTCTCCTACCTGGAGGCCGGTATGCGTTAAAGCGCTGAGAGAACGGCGATGATGCCCGGAGTCCCAGGGCGGTGTTAAGCCGGTGCAGAGGCTGGGCCTCCCTGCGTCGTTCTAATCACTCTGTTTACAGTCCATATGTGAAGTAATTCCCACTGCGATCCAACCAGGAGGCCTGTCGGCCCCCGCAGCCCATAGGAATCTCATGCAGGCGGAAGAAACATGCATGGCGCAGGGCGTAGCTCTCACATCTGAACAGCCTGCTTTTAGCTCATGGGATTTAATATTGTTTTAGATGTTGTTTGAAGTCAGACTGGAGTATTAGCACCTGTGTAGGGTACCTGTTCAGCGATTTGGATATTTTCATTGAGTCCGTGATATTTGTTTGAAATATTGAAATAGTGAATCAGCCACTCTGGCTGGCAGGTGAGGTCGCCCCTGCTGTCTTCCCGCTGGTGCTGAAAAACGGAGAGGGAGGCAACAACAAAGCCTGGTGTAAGGAGGCAGGGATGATTGGCATCTTTTATAGGATTAGTGTCCCCTTGATATTCAGATCTCTAATCCGTTTTTTTTTTTTTTTTTTATTTAAAAGAGACGAAAGGTTAACAAATGGAGAATCAGGGAGAGAATTACACCACTTTGGTACAGGGATTTGAGGAGGTGGGGTGGGGTGGAGTATGAGATCTAGAATGTAGCGCCTTTGTCCCCCGTCTTGTTTAACATTTTTTGGGTTTTATTCTCTCGCTGTTGAAGTCAACCATTGTGCTTTTTGCCCTGCCAATGGCCCAAAGAGTCTGTGAGAGAAAGGGAAAGAAAATGCTTTCAGCTCGCCCATTGTCCCCATTGGAATATCACTTAGCTGTCTGCTGCAGGAGGTTTTATCATATGACCAAAGGTAAATTGCGTGACCAGGTTGGACTGGCAGGGTAACATCGGGCCCTCCTGCTAGTCAGCAGCCTTTTAGCACATGCATGTTCTCCGCCATCCTGCCTTTAACCCCTGCCTGCCTCGGAGCCCCGGCAACAAAGGAGGTCCACACCCTCCCGGTGGCCCTGAAAGAGCAGCTGTTTAGTTGCGTAGCAGCAAATGCCATCTTTGTGGGAAGAGCTCGGGAGCCAAAGTACCACGTTTTTTTTTTTTTTTTTTCCCGCTCCTGTATTTTGCGCACACTGGCCCCTCTTGCTGTTGAAATGGGCTGTAATTAAGACGTGTGAAAGGGGGGAGGCGAGGGAAGTAAGCCGTTTCTCACACATAATGGGAACAAAATATTTTGTGCGAGTTAGACACAAAGTATGGTGGTTTTTTTTTTTTTCTTTGTGAGGTGTGCGTCTGTGCGTTTGAGGGGAGCTTACAGGCGACGCCAGCTTGGATCAGTGCATTTTCATGCGACTCTCCCATGACGGAAAGTAGAGTAGATTGTTTTGGTCGATAGTGCCTTGCGAGACTTCCTGGGCACAGTGATAAGACAGCTAGATGGTTATCATTTAAAGGGGCCTTGACTCATCCCATTACCTGTTGATGGCTGGCTGGCAGCAGGCTTTTGGTGCTGTTTATCTGCTTGGTTTGGTGGGTGTCACTGTGGTACCGAACCCCGGGAGATTGGTGTGATGTATGGGGAGAGATGGGTGATTAATGGAGAGCATTTATCACAACATCTGCGTCAAGCCAGTGGAGGAGAGGTAGTGCATCTTTGGTGGGCCCAGCAGAATCATAAGCGGCCAAGATCTGCAATCTGCAGTGGCAGCCATAATGACAGATGCACGTCTGAACACTTGAGCTGAGCGCTGATGCACTTTCAATTCGAAATTGTTCCATCAAATTACGTGAAATATGACTGAGCAGCTCTGTTTGACTGCCTTATCTGTATGTCGTCCTCATGAAACACTTATCAATCTGAGGGTTGACGTATGTTTCAGGATGATGTGATTTTGAGGTTGATGCTCATGCCATGATGATCTTTTGAGACAGTCTGGAATCCACGTAGCAAACCAGAAACGCAGAGATTGCATCTTATACGCCCCTTTTTTCTCCCTTTTTCTTTTAGTACTGAATGCAGCTTTATAGCCGTTAACAGTATTAAAAAATTAGTCAGGGGACCTTTTATTTTTGCTCTATCTAATACTATATCTAAAGTCTCTTTCTAAAATTCAGCAGTGGTGCAGAAATACAGCCACTTTTAGCCAGATTTCCCCAGGACGCACCATGTCAGTGGGCGTCGCTACAAATGCTAATGAGCACAAGAGAGGCCGGACGAGGAGGAGAGCAGCCTGTAGAAGTGAGCGAGCATTTTTTTGCATTTTTAATTTCAATCACCAGGCCACTACAATGCTTCACACGTTTGGAAGCCATGACGGTCAGCGGAGATCATGTTTTGGTGTGGCGTGGTGGGGAAATTTTCTGGGTGAACAAAACCTTTCCCCTTATGACTACATAAGGGGAGACATTCCAGATCGGACCGTCTGAGCTGCCGCTCTCTGAACAGCGAAGCAGAATGGCCAAAGCACTCTTTATACCTACAATCATTTCTAGCCACTGCAGGACCACTAGAGGCACTTGTATTAATGTTAAATAATCTCACAAAGTGAAATTTTCATGATTAGGGGACCTTTGAAACATGCTAGTAAATGGAGTCTTGACTTTTACTGAATTTCAGGCAAACCAAAGCTGCTTGATTTTATACACATACACACAATAAGGTGGTAGTAGCCTAGTGGGTAACACACTCGCCTATGAACCAGAAGACCCGGGTTCGAATCCCGCTTACTACCATTGTGTCCCTGAGCAAGACACTTAACCCTAAATTGCTCCAGGGAGACTGTCCCTGTAACTACTGATTGTAAGTCGCTCTGGATAAGGGTGTCTGATAAATGCCGTAAATGTAAATGTAAATGTAAATTTGCTGTCCCCTCAAAATAACTACAATAAAATCGTACCACATAAGTAACAAACTCAGTCATATTTCTGCAAGTGTGCATGCAGTCACACATTCCCAGCGAGAGCTAACCTAGAGGACCCACCCACTGTCTTGTGACAGTGCGGACTCTACTGTAAACTAATTACAAGATAGTGGGGCAAGTCCCCCAGCTTTCTACTGTTCCAGGCATTTTTCCCCTCCAGGAAGTTTTCTGGCCCGTTGTAGTCATGCCGGGGACCAGTGTTAGAGACACAGTCGTCCTTGAAGTTCTCGCCAATCAGGCTAAAAGAATGGTACCTAGGTGAACGCAGCAAACAGGAACGGACTGTTCCCTTTTGGCCAGTGTGAGCTGTGGACTTCAGTGGGGGTTGCTTTGTAGGCCAGTTAACACTGTGGCTAGTTTGGATGGAAGGGCGAAGCCGCACAGCCTCCGCAGTTTCGTTGTCAGTATAGGACTGTTCATTTTTCTGTCATCACCACTGCTGCCGTCGTGGGTTTCATCGGCAAGGGGATGATCAGCCAGAAGGTCTGCCGTGTCCCCAAGTGCTCATAATACAGAACTGATAAAGCCGGCGTACCTGTAATTTGAAAACAGATGGTTTCATCCTTTGAATATTTATAAACAATCAAAACAATTTCCTTGCTATTCACCCCGAGGCCGGTAAGGTGTTAAGTCTTCAGTTTAATGAAAAGTAATCTTGCCTTGTTTGTGAGGAATGGATTTAAATAATTATGGGAGGGGTATTGTACTTAAAATATGGGGGTAGAAGTTTTGCTCTGTGTTGTGTTTTTTTTTTTTTTTTGTATAGTGTATATATATAAATCCTCAAACCACTGACTGATCAAACCCCAGACTTTTTTTTTTTTTTATTTAGTCACTGAATTTTAATACATGAGAAGCCTTCATAGTTCAGGTGATAATTGTGTTGTGCACAGCAGTCCTGTGGTAGACTTGGCATCCTATTCTGCGCGGCTCACCTTGCTTTTTCCTCTCATACTCTGTGGCATTTGGTATGAAGGGACGTGTGATTTATGTCTCTCTTTCACTTTTTTTTTTATTTTATATATATATATAATTTTTTTTTGTTTTAGTATTTTAGTCAGAAGACATCAGACATGTGTGCATGAATGGTTTATGGTGTTGACAGCTGTTTTACGCCACTGTTTCACACACTTGCGTGCGCACACTCTGACCATACCTCATGATGCATGCTCCAGAGATTTTTGGGATACAGTAAGTCCCCGCTTGTTCTGTTGTGGACTGTGAATATTTTCCTCCTCTTCTTTCAGAGTATGATTTCCTCCATTGTGAACAGCACTTACTATGCAAATGTGTCTGCGGCAAAGTGTCAGGAATTTGGACGCTGGTATAAACATTTCAAGAAGACAAAAGATATGATGGGTAAGTAAAAGAAAGCTGATCAAATGTTACACCAAAACTATCACACCTCCAATCAGCAGTGGAAGTGAACTGGGTGGATTTAGTTTATTTGTTTATTTAGTTTTTTTTATTCCTCTTTAATAATACATTGGTGAGTTTATTTTTTGTCTGTTCAGAATAAATGGATGTTTAGAAAAAAAAAAAAAACTAGAACATGTTTATCTCTTGTGCAGTAGCTGGAAACAAAACTGTCTTTACCTCATAAATAATGTTCATTATTAATATAATATTAAATTGGTTGGTAAAACACAAAAGCTACACCATATTTCTTGACTGACAATAAAATCAAATGGTTATATAGGTGCTGAAGTAGACTCCACTTTGAAAAATTGCCCGGTTTGGAAGGCGTTGCTCAGGAAGTGGCAGCTGAGTGATAACGTCTTTGCCCTACTTCATGTGCGCCGCCAGTCTAGCGGTACCACTGTACACACGTGTGCTGTGTGCACAACCACTAACACTTTCTCTTTTCGCACCTGTGTACTGATTGCGTGTGTGTTTTGTGTGTGTGTGTGTGTGTGTGTGTGTGTCCGTGTGCCCGTGCAGTCATGCGCCAGCCCTCCCAGCTGGAGGGGTACCTGGGGACGTGTGTCCTCCACGACAGCCCACGTGCCACAGCAGTAGGTACGTGTCACGTGTCACACCACGGGCAACTACATGCCCCCACAAGCTGGCACCCTCAGGTGCCTGTTGCCCACGGCGACGTTCTCCACCTTAATATTCATGAACTTTGATGTTTTTTCATTTTTGTCGTGCTCGCCTTCAAACGGCAGCCCATATGGAAGGATTTTTGCACTATGGGCGAAGATGCGGGATGTTTTTTCTGCACCTTAAACCATAAACCAGAACAATACACATGCAAAGCACACAATCCCTTCCCCAGCCATGTTCACTGCGTGTGTCCGACGGCATCAGACTCCCGCTGATTCCTGATAATTATTTTTTTTCCTTCTCCTCTTCTTGTTACATAAAAACACTTGTATAAAGCGTTTAGTAAGTGGCCAGTCAAAGGCAGCTGTGAAGTGTGTCGGCCCAGTGAAAGTGCTCCCCGGCTGGGCTGCGCAGGAGTGGGCCGGCGCCCTGCTGCTGGAGCTAAGGAGCACCGAGCAACTGAGGGCCCCCCTCGCGGGCCGGGAGAGAACGAACGAACGAGAGAAGGGACATGGGTACGGATCCACCCTCTCTCCCTCTCTCTCTGTTCTCCAGCCTCTCCCGCACTCAGCCCACATCCCCGCTCCCATTGTGCCGCTAATCTTGGCCTCTTTGTGCCAGATTCTACAGAAGGGCTCCCCGTTCCTCTCTGTACCACAGCAGCAGCCGCCGCCACCACCACCACCGCTTCTCCGGGGCCTCTGTCTCTCTCTCTCTCTCTCTCTCTCTCTCTCGCTGTCCTCCAGCCCTTTTCAATTTGTATGGAAATGGTGTACATGCCCCCCAGCAGTTTGCATGCGAAAAAGAAATGAGAGCGGGAGAAAGACAAGCAAGAAAAAGGCTCACGGTAGCATCAGAGCTGGGGAATGAGGCGGATTACGAGGGAGCTTTGATTATGACCAAGTTTTTTTGTTTCAACCAATATTGAAAGGAACAGCTTTGGCGGGTGTTTTTGTGTTTTTTCCGACAGTTAAGACACATGATTGTGTACTTGTGATTATTGTACATATTTTGTTGGAGAGGTTCCATCCACTTAATCTGGTCTTTATCTATCTCTGAATGTTTTTTTTTTTCCGTCACATTTTGATATTTTTCCATGAGGCCTATTTGTGCTCTTTACAATCTGTGAGCTACTTTGTCTCTTCCTGGAGTTGGAATTTTTCCCGTCAACACCTTGTAGGTGTCTGTGTTTTTTTTTTTTTTTTTTTATTTCTCATTTTAAAAAGTTCAAATTTAATCCAGAGAAATTGATAGTTACTCTAATGTGCGAATTGTCAGATGAAGTATGCACCTTTTAATTTGTGGATTTTCTAAACTATTTCCACTCGCAGGCCCACAGTATCACTTAACCAGGCTGGCAGATCACACCTGTAAATACTGTCAACAGCATCAAAAAACCTCTTTATGCTGGGCTGGCCTGTCCAGGCTGGCCCATAGAACAGGCCACATTTTGAGATTACAGCCTCTCAGACTCTTTGCCCAAGTTATATTTAGACTTTCCCAAAATTTCATATTGGCCAGCTTGTGTACCTTGTTTTGGAATTAAAGGCATAAAGGCTAATTCACGCTGATCAGTCTGCCCGCTGTGTGTACATGCAAAGCATCCCAGTCAGTCTCTATAGGATAGTGTCTGCTCAGGCTGCTTTTTTTTTTTTTTTTTTATTGCTCACATGATTCAGCCATGGACATTATAAACTAATTTCTCAAGCTGCCGAGTTCAGGAGATTCACGTCAGTCTCACACTAAGCTCTTTTATATGAGCTAAATGCCGGAGTTGGAGCTCTTTTCTCCAGTCACCGTTGCCGTGATTGGAACATTTTTAGGCGGTCTTTGTCTGCAGAATTGCATTTAAATAAATGAGTGGTCACTAAACTCTCTGGTAACTGAGTAGGCCAGGCTATGATTATGTCTGAAGCTATAGGTTTGTTTTTTTATGAATAAACTTAACTTAAACTAGCAGTATACTGCATGTGTAATGTTTGGACTGTTATTCTGTAGGAGACTAAATGCTGACTGGTCCCTTCCTGTCTTATTCTTATTGTTTAGCAGAGATGGACGGCCTGTCTGACCTCTCTCCTCCCGGGACCAATCACATGAGCTTCAGCCAGCAGCCCATCCCAGGCAGCACTGCCGAACAGCCTCCCTCCCCAGTGCCACTGTCCCACAGTGGACAAGCGCCGGGGCGTGCCCAGCTGCCCAGCCTGCATCCTGGCCTGGTCTCCACCCCCATCAGCCCTCAGCTGGTCAACCAGCAGCTGGTCATGGCGCAAATCCTCAACCAGCAGTACGCAGTCAACCGGCTCCTGGCGCAGCAGTCCCTCAGCCAGCAGTACCTGAACCACCCACCCGTCAACCGTGCCCTCAACAAACCCCTGGACAACCAGGTCACCTCCAACACCGAAGTTTCGTCGGAGATCTACCAGTGGGTCCGCGACGAGCTGAAGAGGGCTGGCATATCCCAGGCTGTGTTCGCACGAGTTGCCTTCAACAGGACCCAGGTACAAGCGCCACCAACATTTACCTCAGTTTATTTTTTTTATTATTATTATGATTACAAATATTCCGAAATCTTGAGATCAGACACCAGAAGAACAACGTATCTTGTTGAAATCAGGCAGCATTCCTTCAAGATTTGTTTATGTTGTTCATGTCCGTGCATGTGCAGAATATCAAGATCATTACCCTGCTTTTTGTGCTCTAGCAACAAGAAGGGGCTCTTTGGGGTGGATTATTGATGTTTTTGTTTTGGAAGTAGACCTGGAGAGGGGCAGACCGTTGTCATGGTGAAGGCCAGAGCGAGTGCGCACTGGGGTAGGGGGGTGCGAGTGGCTCATCATGTTACCACTGACCTGAGATCAGAAGCAGCTGACCTAGTTCATATGGAACACACTAGCAGATCACACCTCACGCGCTCTTCTTCCGCCGGTATTGTGCGCCCGCTGTCTACAGAGGCTCATATTAACACTCGAGACCAATTATTAGAAATGACCGCAGCTCGGGTTTCCTGCAGCGACAGGAGCGCCATGACAACTGTTTACCGTCATCAGGTGAGACAAAGGGAGCAGCGCCTGGCAGGGAGCCACAGCGGAGGGGGTCGGGCCCGGCCGCCAGCCACTACCAAAACATGTGATTTGAGTTTGGGAGACCGAGGCAGAGATAAGGCCTTAAGATGCGCTGCATACTTTTGGTTGGGCGGAGGCCGAGGTTGTGTGTGAGAGAGGGTTCGCTGCAAACCTCATTACTCCCTCCGCAGCTTTGAAGTTTGTCTGAAACTGATAAAAAATCTATTGGAATCTGTGTGAATATATGCGCACGTGTCTGTTGAGTGTGTAAAAAGGCAAGAATGAAGAGCATTTTTTATTTGTATTTTTTTAACAGTGCGGTTTGGGGGCAAGTTGGCATCCTTTTTCATTTATTTGCACAGTAACGAATTTTGTGATGCTCTTGTAATATCTATTGTACAATGAAGGTTGCTTGTGACAAAACACTGCAGTGTCAACAGTTGTAGCCTTGGTGGCCTTCAGAATGAGCACTTTTTAAAATTCTGATTCACTCAGAGAATTTTATAGCAAATGCGGGACCTATGACTTACAACTCAAGTGTAACGTGTTCTTTATCAATTAATGCAAGCTCGCACCAAAAACAGGTCAGTTCAGGCCAAACCCTGATGAGTCGGAGCTGTTTTGTCACCCAAACCAAAGCCCAGTGTAAAAATGCTTTTGAATAGGGCTGTGCAATTAATCGCATATTAATCGAAATCACAATCTTGACACTAGCAATGTGTTAATTGCAGAGGGTTGCAATTACTGGAGTGTATGTGGGTTTTTTCATTGCACTAATTGGTTTGAAAAGTTCAAAAAAACACATTTCCCCCCCCCTCCTAACAACCTGCATGAATACCACAAGTCAGTGATATTACTAAAGGACAGAGTGGAGAAAAGTGTTTGAGTTTTAATCTAAAGGGCCTGTCACCTTATCATATAGAAATGTAAGTTTTATATAATTAACATGTGTATATGCTGTTCATTTGAAAGTGTTATTGCAATATCTGTCATATATGCGGTTTTAAATGCCCTTTCTCCCTGCGCTGTTTGCATATTTTGTCCTGCCAGTGTTTATGCAGGTAGCTGCATTATGGTGGTTTGTGGGTTCCTCTCCATGGTTTGCTTTTACTTTGTTGTTTTCTACAAAGCCATAGTCAGTCGTATCTAAAGCCCCTCCGTGGTGTGACCCCATAGCTGGTTAACCGTGAACCTCCACCCCTTGCACTCCTTCCTGACTTCTAACTCTCTCTCCTGCTGTGGCTGGTGCTCCACCCTCAGGGTCTTCTCTCCGAGATCCTGCGTAAGGAGGAAGACCCCAAGACTGCGTCTCAGTCACTGCTGGTCAACCTGCGGGCCATGCAGAACTTCCTGCAGCTGCCGGAGGCCGAGCGTGACCGCATCTACCAGGATGAGCGGGAGAGGAGCCTGACTGCTGCCTCTGCCATGGGCCCCGCCCCCCTCATTAGCAACCCACCCTCCAGGCCTGTGCAGGTAGCACTTATATCCACACACAGACACACATGTGTTTGCCTTGAGGGGATTTGACATGAGTGCATTGTATGCATACAAATGGCTTTTTTGTTATGTTGTTCATTTACATATATTTCTGTTACATTATTAACCCAGCCTAAACATGACCTTGACCATACTGGACCATAAGAGTTTTTCCTCTTGTAGTGTAAAATGTTCAAGATGTGTTCCTTTTGTGGCAATTAGTACAAATTCCGAAGCTCACTGATACGTTCAGACAATGTTATTCATCTTGTAGGGAGACCAGAAAGACTTGTCTGTACACAAAATACAAAAAGCTTGTGGCTTTTATAAAGCTTTGGTCTTTGTAATAATAATAATAATCAAAACCTGTGGTTTGAGTCACAGGGAATATGATCAATAAAATATTGATAGCATGCCTATGATGATGATTATATCATAGTACTGTCAATTCTTTGAGGTTCTATTAAAAACACATAATTTTTTTAAACAGTATGATGTTAAAGTCCGGATGTGGATTTAAAATTTGTGTTCAAATCATATTCAGCTGTTCAGAATAAGGTCTGATGCATCAATACTGGATGCCAGTGTATTCATGATATATCACCAAAAGTAGTAAATTATTACACATTGTATAAATGTTCATGATTTCAGGAAATTAACAAAACTCCAAACCAGCCTCCTTAGTTTTATAGGCTACCTAATACGTAAAGCGAGAGATGCCTGGGTGAGGGTTAACAAGGCCTCTCCGGTTTCCAGCGAGGAACAGCTTTGCGACAAAAACGCCGGTGTAATGCAAAACTCATTTAGTCCCTCAGTCACACCAGGGCCACTTAAATGCTCCTCATCACACAAATCACAAGTCCCCTGTCTTTCAGAGGCGCTGGATGTGGCAACATCTCTGCTGAAGCCCACTTAAAGTGCAGTTGAGTGTGTCTTGGTGCGGCACAGACAAAGCGGCTCTGTGTTTGCTCTGCTGAAGAAGGCCTTTTATTGGGGATAAAGAGTCTCCCGGTGCCACTGCGAGTCGGACAGACAGGGCCCCGTCAAGGAGCGAGAGAGAGAAAATGCAAGCGGGCGGAAACCTCCCCTCTCTCTCTCTCTCTCTCTCTCTCCTCACTCATTCTCTGTCTGTCTCTTGGAATGTGCAGAGCTGTCAGAGAGAAGCAAAAGCTTTTTCTTTCGGCTTGATCTTGCAGTCAGTCACAGCCTGTGGTGGATTTAACCTTTTGCCACTCAGACAGGAATATCAAGGAACAACTGTTCCATAAATTACACTTTTTTTTTTTTTTTATGCAGAGGCATGTCTATGATGATGTTTTCACATAGATACACTTGTGTAGGGTTAATAGTTAGTTTAGTTCTTTTAGTACAGTACAGCCCTTTATTTCAGGGATGGCCTATCTGGTAAGGACATGGACTCGTACCCGAAGGGTTGTGGGTTCAAATCCTGAACCACCAAGGTGCCACTGAGGTCCCCTTGAGCAAGGTACCATCACCAGACACTGCTTGAATGCAGAGGACACATTTCCTTGTATTACAATGACAAACTATCACGTTTTTTAGCTGATAGCTGATTCATAACTTTTTTTTTTTTTTTTTTTAGCGAACCATGCTTTATCCATTGGTGACACTTGTGTGTCTGAAAATGGTACTATGCTGATCTGGTCCTACTAACACGCATGGTGTTAGTCTCTGGTACACTCAGGGTGGGCTTGGGTGATTGTCACCATGAACATGAAGTCAAATTGACTCCTGTACCCCATTAAAATTTCTGTAAATGTGGTATACCTGATGAGTGTCTACGTGATTCGTCGCTCTTAGGTAGTGTGTGTGTGCAGAATGGAGAAAGGTGGAGTAGTTGGGTGGAACTTGGCATTCAGTCCTGTTCCTGTGTGGCGCACTTTGTAGTTATTACTCCTAAGTTTCCCCAGTGCTCCCCGGAGACCAGATTCCTCTAAAGCCCTGCACCTGAGGTACGCTCACTGTACATCTTTATATGGCTCTGCTTTTTAGTAAAAAGCCAATAAAGGGGTGGAAGGAACAGATCAGAGAGAGACTGAGTCTCCAGGGGAGACATGAGGTTTGATGTTTGCCAGCTTAGCTCTGACACCCCTGAGATGAGATGATTTGTGGCTCTGGTTCCATAAATCACACGGCTGGCGGGTGTGAGAGGACTGGGAGGGTTTTATGACTCTCATAAAACCAGATGTGGAGGTACGTTTCCCACATATGTAAATGGATAGTCAGATGCCTTGTGCACGTTTGTACATGTTCTGCACTAAACAATTAGGTAAAGCGACAAAAATGACTGTTCCAGACAACAACTTTTCACAGTATTCTTTTTACATGTCGAGACAAAAGCTGCAGTTTATTTGCTTTTGAATGACTTTAGCACCAAGGTAGCAATAAAATGTTGGGGAGGATTTAGGCTGAATGTTCCTCAGAGATTTTTGCAATAGAGTAATAGAGTAAGTGTGTGTGTGTTTCTGCTATAGCCCAGAAGAGAGGAGTGCAACAACGTGAGACCTGAAGATTGGAACCCCAGGATTCCTGTTGGAATCTCCCCTGTGAGTCCGGCTTACTGCAGCGTCATCCAACCCACACCGTCGTCACTTAGTTGTAGGCACATAATGACATATAGATCTGACCCTGGCCTGTTGCTGTAGCCCAGGATGTTTTAATGTGTTGAACTGCCTTCAACGTGTGTGTGTGTGTGTGTGTGTGTGTGTGTGTGTGTGTGTGTGTGTGTGTGTGTGTGTGTGTATTTATATATAGTATAAAATAAAGTAATGCATACACAATACCAAATTGTGGGAAACTGTATTTTTGTCCATTTAAAATGGATCAGAAATTCTGTCCAGGCATTATTAATGTTGTAAATGACTGTGATAGCTGGAATTGTCTGTTAATGAATGGGATATCTGCATAAATGTAGAGACCCATTAACAGCAACAATTAGTCTTGAGTTCCAATGGAATGCTGTGTTCACTAATGCAAGTCTGTCACTTTAAAAGCTTCATTGATTATTAAAAAACCCTTTTCAATTATCTTAGTAAAGCTGGAAACTGTTGTCCTGAGTAAAGAAGCAATAAAACTTCCCTTCAGACAGTGCATCAGCAAATCTGGGTTCTACAACATTATTTCTTATTCGTTATGAAGTATTTTCAGTGTTTTTTTTTTTTTTGTTTTTTTTGGTCTAATATTTTTTTGGTTTAATATTTGAAAAATAGTGTATGTAGAATGTTTCAGTGTTCCTCTGCTATATTCTGCCCTATTATTGTTTACATATGCTATAGTAACAATAATTATATGAACAGGTAGTTATTACTTTCACTGGTAGTTATTTACTTTTTTACATTTTAAGTGGTGTAGTGATCAAATCGATCTGTTACTTATCAGGTGAAGCCCTCCCCTCTGCCCACTGAATGGAATGGCAAGTCTGAGAGCTGTGTGCTAAACATCAACTCCTCCATCTACGAGGAGATTCAGCAGGAGATGAAAAGGGCAAAGGTGTCCCAAGCCATGTTTGCTAAGGTGGCTGCTTCCAAAAGCCAGGTAATCACTTTATAGCTCACAGTGACACATGCACACATGCACACAGTCACTATTGATTTATATATATTTGTGGTGTGTGTGTGTGTGTGTGTGTATATATATATTCCAATATAAACAAATTCAAACATTTCAATTTAATTTGATCAGCATTTTTACAACATAACTCTTGAACTGCATGTCCTTTTATATTTCTGCCCAAGCTTTGAGTCTTTAGTCATTTCTCAGGCATATGGGTAAAACCTCAGTGTGAGGTAATCTTCTGCTATAATAATTGTCTCCTTTATTGTGGGTTTGTGAACACCAGACAGTGTTTCAACATAAAACAAGCTTGTTTATATTAGTGCAGTCCTGACTACCTTTCAGCAAGCGGGCACTGTTATCTGACGGGCGGAATAACATGCCAGTGAATAACGTCTAGCACGAGAGAAATTACAATCTGTTTAACTGTATTAAAACTAATTAAAGAAACGTGAGGCAAGCCCATTATTAAAGGTTTCATATATCCATGTGCACAGTTGAAGATTTTCTGAATTGTGTTTGATGGAGGAGGGGGTGTGGGATGATTAAAAGGCCTGAATTATCTGGAAATATCAGTGGGTTTTCGCTGATTGCTCTGATTATAGTTCTAGATACCTTTGTTTTTACCAAATTGCAGTTTGATGCACAAACCACTGTTTTTGTCAAATGAGTTCAAAGACCAGGAGGGCGGGTGTGGTGTAGAGGAGGAGAGTAGGGAGGGGAGGGGGGGGGGTTGAAAAAGACAGCCATTTGCATTAATTGTGAAGTTTTTTTTTTTTAACTTGGAAAAAATTGTCAGCGTGGAGAAAACAGGTCTGCTCAGCGTGCAGCTCCACCCAGGCCTGCATCTCTGCTCTCATTCATGGCTGGTGCGAATGTGAATTGAGCAGCAGATAAGAACTGTGCTAATTACGCAGCTGAAAAGGGGGCCTGGGAGAGCACTTATCTCCAGCTCCATCTCGTAATGTGCGCTCCCCGGGCAGCTGGTTCCCCCCCACCAGCCCGCCCACCCCCTTCACTTGCCTCACAACCACCTCCGCCACCCGTCCCCTGTCCCCACCACCACCCTCTCCAGGTTCACACGGGGCAGTGACTGAAGGTCCAGGCAGCCATGTAGCCGGTGATCTGGCCAGCACTAGCGGCTGCTCTGGGGAGGTGGAGGCTGGACCACAGCCCGTAGAGGTTGGTGTCCTGAGCAGAACAGCATCCCGCTGGTAGCTGGCAGCCAGTGTTGTCCCATCAGCACCCCAAACCAAAGCCAGCACAGCAGCAGAATCCTCCACAGCAACAGCTGCACAGCAGACATCCAGTGGCCGCCCGGGAACGAGGGATGACGCCTGGGGAGGGCAGGAGCGTGGTGGCCGACATGTCTGGCTCTCTCCCTCCGATAGAGAGGGGGTAATGGAGAAAAAGGATGGAGAATGGAGCAGGAGATGGCACAGAAGGGGAGGAGAGGGAGCTGAAAGATGAAGGGGGTGGGTGGTGGTGAATGTGAGCAGGAGGGAGGCACAGTTGTGGTCTCCTGGGTCCCAAAAGCTGCAAGCAGCATTGTAGAGTGGGGCACGGCAAACTGGTGTGTGTGTGTGTTGTGTGTTTGTGGGGGGATGGGCTTTGGAATACAGCCATATAGTCCTCTCTCTGGGCTCATAACCACAGAAGGCCTGTGCGCCAAGCTTTATCTGTTTGGTGGCACTTTCATATTCTGAGTAGCATTTCAATTACCTCCTCCTCCTGCACCAATATTTAGTTTAACACAGTCAGTAAAATTGAAATTTCTCGTTCGCCCGTCTACTGACTCTGCCTGCATTTCAGTATGTTCAGGAGGACGATGCTTTTTCCTAAAACCATAGCTGCTGCAGTTTTCTTATCATAATCAGTACAGCATTTTCCATTACATCTCAGTCATGTCCACTTCCGATTACAACTGGAACTCTGTTCCCGTTCCCTCGCGCAAGCAGATAAAGTGGCACAGAGCGCGATGAGGTGCGTGACACATAAAATAGAGACGTCCGATGCAAGGGTAAACACGGACGTTTAACAAAGAAAGGGGCTGCAGGGCGTCCGGGGTGGGGTGTGTGCGATTGTGCAAAATCAGAGTCCCTGCTGTCACTATGCAGTCACCTCTGAGCCTTGCCACTGACCCGGTGGCGCACGAGGGTCCGGGATGCTGACCACTGAAGGGCCGAGCCCCCCTTCCCACCCGCCAGCCCACCCCGCTCTCTCTTGCTCTCACTGGAAGAGGCAGTGGTAATTAGCAAGGCTCTAATGAGACAGAATGTCAGTGATCTGGTGTGCTGCTGCAGCACAGGGGGGCCAGGCGTGGGGCTGGTGTGTGTGTGTGTGTGTGTGTGTGTGTGTGTGTGTGTGTGTGTGTGTGTGTGAGAGAGAGAGAGAGAAAGGAGAGGTGGGGGGTTGGTGTGTATGCCATCTGTCACAGAGAGCCTGGCTCGCAGCTCTCAGGGGGGCCGCACAGTGACTTGCCTGGTTGCAGAGAGGGAGAGTGTGTTGTATTTGGGAGCGAAAAGGAGATAAAGTGGCATCACTGGACCAACCCCATCCACCAAAAATATCTCCTATAACATCCAGGCTCCTCAACATAACCTCATCTTGAACATCACCATTCCTTTTAAATGCTCCTTTTTTTTAAACCATTTACCTTTTTAAAATGGAAAGAAAACTAGGCGCTGCTCCACCTCCAAAATGTCTCCGGGTCCCAGATCCAGCACAACATGCTGCCTGCAGCCCAGAGACATGGGCTTTATTAGTGTGGAATGGCAGATGTTCCACACATTAGCCTTTTGTGCACTCACCCATAAGCCCCTCCTCTGTGGGCGGGGCCTCGGTTTCCATTGGTGCAAAGTCAATTTGGTTTGAAGCCCCAGGCTCTGCTTCGATTTTGCTTCATGGGAAAAGCTGTCAAATAAAATGTAATGAATCCGTCGTGACTCGATCATATCAATAAAGTTTTTTTTTTTTCAGGAAGGAGCCACTACATAAACACATCTATATCCCCTTCTCTTTAAAAGGAAAAGCTGAATTTTCATTTATGCTGGGCCATTTCAAATTGTTTATTTACAGAATTGGGTTTTGATTCCTCTTCCTCTTGTGGGAATCTTTTTCTGCAGCCAAGACAGGCAGACTGCAGTGGGCGTATTTGTGAGGGGGGAATAAAGGCCATGACTGTTTATTAATTGATTTATTTATTTATCTGGTTGCTTGGTTATTAGGTTGCCTGGGAAACAGCTGCAGTTCCCTGTATTATTAAAGACACAATTTTCTTGAACTGGAGACCCAGATGTCTGAATAATTAATTTAGCGTATGAATTATCGCACAAAAGGCAGTCCCTACTTCTCCTCCCCCAGTCTCTGAAATGACTCCCTTTTTTCTTATTATTTAATGGACAGAACAATACGCATTTCCTTTCTCATTCCTCCCGTCTGTCTCCCTCACTCTGAATTACCTTCCCCCCTGCACCTCTGCACTCCTCCGTCTGGTGCCCCCTCCCCTGGCATGACCGGGGTGGTACTGAGCATGCCTGTGCATTTCTGCTCTCCGTCACTCCTCCATCTGTCTCACCCCGGCCCTCAGCCCTCTCTACTTTTTCCGTTTCTTATACATGTCGTCTGCCTTTCTGTTACTCCCCCCTCGCTCTCTTTCCATAGCGCCTCGGTTCTGAGTGTGGAGCGGGAGCTGACCGCAGCGGAGCCCTCCTGCCCGCTGCTTGATTGCGCAGGCCAGCAGGCCGGTGATGTTCATGGCCCCTCCACCGTCTCCTCTGACAGACCACACAGGGCTTGTTCTGAGGCCCATTCTCGCTAATCTGATCAGGCAGGCAAATACGCCGGGAAAAGCGGCTTTAATGATCCCCCTAATTACCTCAAGTCAATACCAACTGTATTATTAGACTCCGGGAAAATATTCCATTAAGGTTCCCCCCGTGGGACTCCCCGCACGTAGCGATGTCACGCGCTGCGCGCCCCCACGCTTGTAATTAATTTTATTTACACACGCAGGAATGCACAAGGTCGCACCTGCAGCCTGGAGCTGCCTCGCCCGGCCCCCAACCCACCCGCTTAATCAGATCTGTCATAATTACCATTCTGCATGCTTCTGACACACGCTGAGAAATATTTCAATTTAACTGCAGCCACTTGCGCCGCCAGATGCAGCGCCACAGCGACTGCAGGCCACACTTGGCTGGGATTCACCCCCTTCTGTGTGTGTGTGTGTGTGTGTGTGTCTCTTTTTTTTTGTGCACAGAACCTGGCCTTTTTATTACCAGGACAGTAAGATGATTACAGTTCATGCATTCAGAAGACAGTTCTTACAACAATTCTAGCAGGAACTCTACATTTTCTGGGCCCAGTTAGAGAGCTGCTGCAAAAATCTATGCTATGGTCAGGGGTCACCTTGAGTTGTGTCTTTAGGATTATGATCCACAGGGCGTGAGTCCCACTGAATGGGTATTACATTTGGGTAAAAAAAAAAACGAATACATCTGACAAAAATGTTCTGAGTGTCCATCATTAAAACTAAAAAATTGTACAAGGGAAAGGACATTGCATCTGTAGAGTCAAGGCACTTTCGTCTGGTTCGTGTTGGCTGCTTCATTGACCTTGAACTCCAGTGAGGTGACTAAATCAATGTATTTTGTATTGCTAGCCATTCATACCATTTTACTTCTGTTTATATTTCTTTTTTTTTCTTTCACATGTTAGCAGGGTGTGAACCAGTTCACATGTTTTATGAACTTTACTCAAGCCTTATTAGCTGCTCACTGTTCTCTCCTGTGTCCCACAAGATCACTTAGCCAAGCTTTACATGTTTAAGCAGACAGTTACTGCTCGGAAAATCTTGACGTAAGCTGCTGTTTTCGTGGTCTTTCTCCTCCTCAAAGGAAACTTGTCAGCCAATTAAGAGTGCTGATTTAGCTGACATATACAATTTGCAGGTTTTATGCAATTTTAATCTATAATTCAATAAGATCAGCCATGATTTATCAGCTTAATTACTCTCTGATATTAGCAATTACACTCCAGCTTTGAATTAAATCTCAATCAAGCGCTCATAATTGATGGACTCTCACTTCTTGTAGGTCCTTGATGTGTTTCTCTCCCTCACTCTCAAATCTGGTTTACTTTTTGCCATTTTACTTATGCAGTTACCATATTTCCGTTTCTCGAACGTGGGCTTTTATTTCTGTAGAGACATATTCCTTCATGACTGAAATCATCTAGTAAAAAGTTTTTGTTTTTTTTTCCCTCCCGGTTTTTGGTACTGCTCCTGGAAGTGCTTGGAGGTGCTGTTCCTTGATTAAAGTATTTGTTTAAGAACTCTTAACCTTTTTTTTTTCCTCAATTTTTGGTCGATTCAGAAGAACTGTGCATGGAAGAGTCCTGAAATATTTGCTTAATGTGCCAGAAATAGCACTAGAGTTCTCCAACGTTGATTAGCAGGAAGTTTTGTCCCTACACTTGGAGCTTATCTGAGAGTGACTTCATGAAAGCTAAAACATATATATAAAAAATAAAATATGGCAAACTTACAGGAAGTTGATATATAAGTGTCAATGCCAGAAATAGAGCATATGAATGATTTACAGTATTAAAATGCATGCTTAAAAGTATGTTACTGTGTGCCTACAGTTCTGTACAGCTCCGCATACACAAAGAAACATCATTTAATTTGACAACGTAAGCAAACATCTGTTGCTCTAGTTTGCCACAATACTCACAATAGCACATAAGGATCGACTCGCCCCTGTTACCCTTCCGGTTTGAGGCCTTCGTCTACTGGAGCCTGCAGTCCATCAAGCCCGCGCACACAGAGGCCTGCTTGGACGGCCATGTTTGTGGTTGAACGCTTCCTTGGGTTGATTTGGAGTTCAATGGGGGTGCTGGCCCCATTTTTCTCCCTCCCTGTTCAGTCCTCGCCAAGAAAAATTTGAATAAATGCTCTGAGCGCTCTTATTTGCATAGAGAGAGATCCTCAAAACCGGGGCCCATTGTCAACCTATTTTTGGACCAGTGTTTTGCTTATTGTTGCGGGAGGTTCACATATGCCATGGCAGCCGCATTAATATTTCTCTCTCAGCAGATGGACGCGGCGTCCCGTTCAGATCTGCGTCACCCTCTCGCGCTCGCACGCGTGCACTCGCACGTCCAGCATGCGTTACGTTTGCAGGCCGTAGTCGCATGACCAGGGAACAGGTTTGAACACACTGTATTATCTTTTGAATTTATCTGCATAACATTGCCTGCCAGTACTGGGCCGGTGCCAGGATGAAGAAAGGAGTTAGGTGGGGGATGGGTGAACAGTACCGCTTTGTCTGCTCTACTGTTACATCTCTCCTTGACATGAAGATGTTTGTCTCTCATTTTTAGCAGACACGTTCACGGGGCATCACAGCATTGTTAGAAATTTTGAAATTCTTTCTTTCCCATCGTCCTCCTTGGGTGGTCCGCCCGTATCCTTTCATCTGCACCTCCTGACTGCGAGCTTCTTTTTTTATTTTTATTTTTTATTTTTGCAAAATGAAGGACTCTTAAGCTTTGCCTTCAGATCTCAGAGGGCTATATTTTCATATGTTGCTGATAATCTTGTTCTGGTGTTCAGGTAGAGAAGGGTGGAGGGGGGTTGAGAGCAGGCTAGATGGCACCGCTGTGACCAATTTTCGATGATAACGACTAAATGAGATTATAAAAAGGTGTTGCCGGTGCCGTGTGACTGTGCAGGCAATGCTGGCTTGTTGTTTCGCCCGTACAGGTTTGTGAGCCGACTGACTTGTTTATTAATGCGGTAATTTGCGTCCATGTCGGTGAGAGGGACGTGAATACAGCGCTGTTCTCTCACAGAGCAGGCCTGTGCTCTCATTGGCAGCTTGTGACTGCTCGCTCTCCTCTCTCACTCACCCCTTTCTCTTTCAGTCTCTCACACTCACATACACACACACATGCTGCATAGTTGGATGAATCTTGCGCATGAATTCAGCCATTGTGTTCCAAGAGAAAATATTTTTATCAGAACGCCACACTGCTATTTATACGTGACTCACAATGGAGGTCCTGACTGCCACGGCACGCCGGGTGGAGTTTATTACCCCAGTAAAACTGCACCTATTGACCCCTCTATTGACAACCAGGGGCCCCAAGAGGCCTTGCGGTCAGATCCAATGCCGATAAACCAGAAACACCTCTCCCTCAAACGGTCACTTACTTTCCCTTTGACTGCGAGACGATCAGTGCATCTGCACCCGAGCTCTAGTTACGACTTTAACTGTAACTTACTTTACAAATGAGCAACAGTCTGCAACTTTCTCTTCAACACTGATACGGTGGTGGTGGTGGGGGAGAACCATGCTTGCATTTTCACATTGCCACACTATAACGTGGGGTGTCAGTTTCACACTTTGAACAGTCATTTTTGAAGTGTCTTAAGAAGATCTGTATGAAGAACCTGACTGTAATTGAAAGGAAAAGATTTTGTTCCTATCAAGAGCAGATTGCGCGGAGATGTTTTGCTATGGCTATTAATGGGCTGTAAAATAATTGGTCAGAACCCACCACCAACCACCCTTGGACAACAAGCAAACACGTCTCCCCTTAGTTTAACCACCTCTTGTTCATTATTGTATGAGTGGTCAGAATGTGTTTTTTACTGAGCAAGATGCTCATTACGTAAATGAATAGCAACGTTTTATACAGTTTTGTGTGCTGGTAATTAGCCGTTGTCAGGTAAAACTCTTACGAGGAATATTTGCACTATAAAGCATCACAGCCTTGTTATAGTGTGTTTGTGTAGCGCTGCTTAAGGATTATTTTACTATCAGGTCCTCTGCACTGTACAATTTATTTGATTGGATCCTGTGTTTAATCCAGCTGGTTGTTTGAGTTTGGATTATTCCCTGTCAATGTGGTTCAGGTTTGTGTTGTGTTTTTTTGTGTGTGTGTGTGTGTGTGTGTGTCATTTGGGGGGCGGGTTCTGAGACCACAGACATCAGAGCAGGAGCATGGCTCAAATCCCTCTGCATGCAAATTAGAAAGGCGACAATAAATGTGGCAGAGAAACAAGGTGGGCTCTGGCATCCCTCGCTCTCTCTCGTCCGCCCTCTCTCCCCGTCTCTCCCGCTCGTCTCCAAAACCCTCCTGGGTTTGATGTGGCTTTTGGGAGGAGTTGGAACAGGGGACAACAGAAATGCTGAGTTATCTACACCATGCAGTGTGACTGTGTGGCCTTGGCCTGTGTGTGTGTGTGTGTGTGTGTGTGTGTGTGTGTGTGTGTGTGTGTGTGTGTGTGTGTGTGTGTAAACACACAGAACTCTGTGAATGGCTGGGCTGAGTGTGGGGTAATCCCAGGGAAATGAAAGGTGCTGCCGCACACTGGCCCGGAGATTACAGCGCCACACTTGTCACGGTGCCAGGACAGGGCTACTGGCGCAGCGCTCCCCCTCGATATCCCTCCCTCCAGCTCTGCCTCACCGAGGCGCTCTCTCTGTTTTACCCGTCCCCCTCTCCCTCAATTGCTCATTCTCAAGGTTTCTCTTCATGTCCCCCTTTCATCACACATTCTCTCTTTCTGCTCCTCTCTCTGGAAACATCCGTCATTCCATGCTCGTCTCTAACTTAGTGTGACCCGCAGTGTTTTGTACCTTAAGATGCAGCAGTGACCTCCCGCGGTGAAACCTCCTGTCCAACCACTAATCATAAAGAGAATTACTGTCATGGATTATTTCACCAAATTTTTTTTTTTTATTGCTGATTCACCCCCCCGTTCTTTTTTTTTTTCCACCAGTGGCCATTGGTTGAGGCTGTTAGTGTGACACATTCCCGTGATCATTGTGCTGAATGTTTGCATGCAGGGCTGGCTGTGCGAGCTGCTGCGCTGGAAAGAGGACCCTTCCCCAGAGAACCGCACACTCTGGGAGAACCTGTCCATGATTCGCCGCTTCTTAAGTCTGCCCCAATCAGAGCGAGATGCCATCTATGAGCAGGAGAGCAATGGTGGCCAGCAGCACCATGGAGACAGGCCTACGCACCTGCTGCACATCCCTGCAGACGCCCAACAGGTCAGTGGCTCAGATACACACACACACACACACACACACTTGCAAGGCCCTGGAGGCCCTCTGCAGGTCAGATCTACACACACATCATGACATCATTCTGACTGACCATGGTAGTAAATGTGTAACTTGTCCTTTACACCTAAACCTTGCTCTACCCTTACCCCTCACTAAACCGCAGTAAATTTTACTGGATGAATGAAAAGTCACTGATAATCCCTCAATTTACATTTTTGCTAATCAGCAAAATAGAAAAAAATTATAATGTTTTCTAACCTTATTTTCTTTTGCAAAAGACGTTAAATTACTTTGGATTTGTAAATGATTATAATTTTTTTATTACAGAAAAAAATGTTTTTTTGTAGCATCTAAAATATTTCTTCAATAATTAAACATAACTAAAAACACCAACTGTACTTTTTTATTTACATAAAACTAATAAATGTTTTTGCCTGCACCTGTTTTTACATGTTAATAATAAAGTATTACGGGTTAAATAATTCAATACTGTAAATAAACACAGCATTTTATTTATTTGTGAAAATCCTTATATATATCTTGAGTCTCAGTTACTACAATGTTCAGTGATTCCATAGTTTATCATCTCTGAGGTAATCATACAAATCTGATCAGTTTTAGAATTTCCCTCTATGAGGCATTTCCGGGCCAGATTGTTCCCCTGTTCTACACTCCCGTAACTGTTCCCCCTTACTTTATTTATTTTTTGGCGGCATTTTCTAACTTCATAGGATCACAGACCAGCGGAGGAAAAAACAGTTTGTGTTCAATAGGGGTTGAAAGCTCTCCCTCAATAGCTCTAACACAAAAACAATGTCCCATTTTAAGAGTAATGTCACATGTTTATTCTAAAGTGACATTGCCCTAGACGTGACCAGTGATAGCATTCTCATACATTATCAACTGGCCTCAGTCCTGCCATGAATTGACTCTGTCTGTGTTTTGACTTCTATCATGTTTCACAGTTGAATGGGGTTTGATAAGAACCCTAGCGTCCTCGTAGTTTTCTTGTGCATTTTTGTTTTGCACACATGCAGAGAACTGCAATATTGCAGTGTGTCGTCTCTCATATTTTTATCATTTTTATTTATCTATTTATTTTTACTAACACGGTAGTGAGTTAGGTGCTTGCTCAACCACTAGGCTACTACAGAAAGGAAATGCTTAACTGGCTGTTTTCCTCTGTCCCTGTTGTCCTCTGCAGGCTCAATCCCATCAGCAGCTCCCTCCTCAACACCAGCCACCATTGCCACAGTTACATTCCACCCAACCCTTGCTGCCCCAGCAGCCCTTGCAGCAGCAGCAGACTGGTCCACGGCTCCCACCCCGGCAGCCCTCCACGGCCTCTCCTGCCGAAACAGAGGACGACAGCCGCAGCAGCAATGGTGGAAAAGGCCGACAGGGCAGCCGCATCTCACTGGAGGCCTTGGGCATCCTGCAGAGCTTCATCCAGGATGTGGGGCTCTATCCGGATGAAGAGGCCATCCACACGCTTTCGGCCCAACTGGACTTGCCCAAACAAACCATCATTAAATTCTTCCAGAACCAGCGCTTCTGCGTCAACCACCCAGGGAAGCTGAGGGAGCCGCCTGGCTTCCCTGTCCCTGACGAGGATCTCACAGACTTCAAAGAAGGTGAACTGCTTAAGGAGTTGGACGAGAGCACCCAAACCAGCAGCACAATCTTCTCCATCAAGATAGAGGAGCACCTAGCCTCCGACGCCCACGCAGAATCTGAACAGGAGGCTAAAGAGTAGATTCTGCCCTGATCATGATATTAATGTCTTTCTCTACCCCCCATGCTTTGCTGACAGTCAGTTCTGTAGGACTGTACTTCATACAGACTCTGTAATACTTTAGTATTACATATTTCATTTTGTAAAACCTGTATTATTTACTGTAAGACTGACACTTCATTTAATGACCTGCACAAAAAAAGAAAAAAAAAAATCAAAGTATGTTGCTGTGGATACTTGCTGACTGCACTTGATGTCTGTTGATTTTACACTGATTTTGAGCTACTGAATTAAAAAAAGAAATCAATGGAGTTTGATAGACTTTGATAGATGTTTACGTATGTGGTGTTAACTGGATTTTTAAACACATATGAGACTGAAGCAGAGGACAACCAGGCCTTAAAATGTTGAGGTATGGAGCTTATGTTACTAAATGTTACTCTTTAATTTTTTTTTTTTTTTTTTTTTTTTTTCCTTTTTAAAAAGGCTCCGTGTGACCGATCATTCAAGCTCACCCACAGAAGTTCTGGGGTCATAGCTCAATACATATTTGTTTGAGAATTATAAAAATATATCTATAGACATATATTAATTGTAAAAATATACAGTCTTAAAGAATCTATGCCAACAAATGCCTTGTACTATATGGCACTGCCGATGTTAGATTATTTTGCAAACCTTTGTCACTGTAATTTTCAAAATTTTCACACAATTTAAAATGTGAATTGCAGCTTTTTTTTTTCTTTTTGTTGTCATACATACATTATTTATTTGCAGTTCATGCAGTTCCGGTGTAATTTTTTTCTTGGAAAGTTTCTGTTACATAACTTCTTATTTTAAGAACCTTTTTCTATTTATAAATGTAATTTTGATGGGCGGTAAAATCAAAAGTGTCTTAACGTTTTAAATGGAAAATGTGCTTTAAAGGTTGCCTATAAAAAAAAAAAAGTGCTGTATGTCGAGCAACTCATGCTACAAGCTTCACAATTACTGTTGTATGCAATTTTTACTATCATGCAAATAAGCTTAGGTCAATTACTAACCTATAGAACACCTTTAGAGAGAAAAACATATGCAATTTGTGTGAAAATTTGATGTTTGCGATGTGTCTTCCTTCGGTTAACAATACAATTCAAAGCTAATCCTGTATAAATATACTGTATAAAAAGTGTTTCTTTTTTTATGAGTTTAATGCAATGAGAACACCAGTTATTTTGTTACAACTGACTGTTTTATAAGTGTTTCTCGGTTTCTTTATGCAGAAATGTTCTAACTAGGAGTGGTTATTGATTGTTAATGACACAATTAAACTGTTTGTATTGTACCCCCAGAATCTTGGTATTAATGTGACCTGTAGGCAGTTGTGTTTTATGGAATAAGTTTAGAACCTAGGTTAGATGAAAAGGTCTACTAACAAGAATTATCTTTTACTTCCAACTTCAGCTGAATCCCATTTGTTTAAGTTGGAGAGGGGGGGTATGGTTTTGACATACTGCATAGTTAGTGTTTTTGTTCTTGTTTCCAGCATGTTCTGAGACCTCACAGATAATTAGGGGTAAATAAATCAATAGTGTTAATGCCTTTGGTTAATTAAATTATCTGCAGGGAAGAGAGGTGCGAAGTAGAGCAGGTGACCTCTTCCTGAATCTCAGGTATGCTTGACACGGTAAATGAAGTGTACCTGTTAACACCTGCGGAGAAGTGTCATCCGTTCTGGGCTTCCTTCCACCAGTAGTTTGCTTTTTTTATTTTTTTTCTCCTTTAGTGATGAAGAGCCAGAGTGCACATATGGAGCATGTTGGAAAGAGTGAGTTTATACCCACACACACAAATAGGCACTTTTGTAGGCTTGGAACTATTGATGGTTACTCGCTAATGTACAGCATAAATTAATGTCACAAAATATGACCGTGTTCTATGTTGCCTGTAGTTTCACAAGATTTTCGTGCAGAAATTGAACTTCCTTATTCCTTTTTTTTTTTCTCTTTTTCTAACCTCTTCAGATTGAAAACCTTCACTCAACAATGTGTTTATGATTGGATCTGCCAGCAGTCTCTTCACTAAACTGAGTGGGGGTGGGGTGGGGGGGGGGTCAGAGATTCTGCTAATCACTTATTTCACCAGTGCGTCAGCGAGTCGGATCATTTGATGTTGAACAGAAGCAGGAAATGTGCGCAGCTTTTCCTTCTTGAAGTTAAGTCAAGTGTTTATCTGGCAATTTTTACTTGGTAAAATTGTATTTTTTTTTTTTTTGTCTTTGTTGTGTAAAATGTTAATATTTCCTGGTGTACATAATGTACAGCTCCATGGTTCAACCTGTATGTGAATAATAAAATGGTGTGTATACTGCGTTAAAAGCTGAATAAAGTCCCTATGGGAACACTGAGGCCCCTCAAACATCCATGAAGTTCCAGCTGTGCTTACTGCGCTGTTCACACTACATGCACGGGCCCAGAGAGTGTGAAAGAATTTTAGCCATTTTATCCAATAATCACAACTATAATATAAATAAATACATGAAATGAATACCCTATTGAGTTTCCACGTTCATGTGAAGAAAAACTTTCTTTTCAGAGCACTTCATTTTAATGATGTTGGCAAAATGCTTTACTTTGTGTTACTTTGCCTATTTTTGTGCTTTTTGCTTATTTGCTCATGTCTAAGTTCCCTAACACCACAGGACAGACTCAGTGGCGCAGACGGAACTGGAGAACTGCTGGACACCTGATCCGGACCACAGCTTAGTCTGCACAGTGTTCACTTTCCTCTGTACCTCCCTCACACACCCACAGTTTCCGTTTTTTTTTTTTTTTTTGTAGCACATGTACTAGAGCAGCCGGAAGATTTATGACATTATGGCAGTTTCACTAAAAAAGATTTAGGTCACTGCTCACTGCCAGAGTCTGTGTCTGCACGCTGTTTTAATGTTCATGAAACACCAGTGGTATCACCACAATGAACAACTCACTAGATGAGTCTTTCTGTCAGATGATTTGTTCCCTTCTCAGCTAAGGACTTAAACATTGCATCAGTGAAAGCACATTAGTCGGGGCCAGAGTGCCCCAACTAATACAATTAGTGACTGATGGCGGCCTGAATTTCGCTCTTATGAGAAACAGTTTCAAAGCAAACACACACACGATGATAAAACAGACAGACAATAACAAAGCCAGTGAAGCTTTTTTTTTTTTTTTTTTTTTAAATGTGTGTGAAAATATCACACCCATCTCGTATTCGTTATATGAAACACCCATTAGCATAAGTAAGAGATGCATGGATTAAAAAATCCCAGAAAGGTAAATTCAACCAGCAGATGAAAATGTTAATTGTTAGGTAGGTGTGCGGCTCTAATAATCATGCTGCCTTGTGTCATCTCTGTGCTTCATTAGCAACAATTTACACATTTAATGCAGATGACTGATGAGGTGATTTCTGGAATTTATTTGAGGCGTGTATTTGTAAAAATCACTGCTGACCTCATGCTGCCAGATGGTTAAATCTAGGTATGAAAAAATTGTTTTTTAATTGCAGTGTTCTGCCAAATCAATGCCATTATTTATGGTGAGCTGTTGTGTGCACAGGTATACTTCTTCATGATGCCACAATTCATATGCAGCACAGTCCAGCCAGCACAAAAAGTGTTTTCAGATTTTTTTATTATTCCCTCCAAACACCAGCATCACAAATTCCAGAGTGTTCAACTAAATAAAAAATAATTGTATATTTATATGTGTGCCTGATAAGTGGCCAAAAACTACATGAGTAGCATGAGAAATGCATTAA
This sequence comes from Denticeps clupeoides, assembly GCF_900700375.1. Lineage (NCBI taxonomy): Eukaryota > Metazoa > Chordata > Actinopteri > Clupeiformes > Denticipitidae > Denticeps > Denticeps clupeoides. The sequence continues at coordinate 28,020,117 of NC_041711.1, read as the reverse complement.
TGAGAAGTCAATTTTACATATACAGTATTCACTTTTTCCACATTTTGTTATGGTACAGCCTTTTTTCCCCTTAGAATTCTACACACAACACATAATAACAATGTGAAAAAAGTTTATTTGGGGTTTTGGCAAATTTATTACAAAAAAAGCAGAAATCACACGTGCATAAGTATTCTCAGCCTTTGCTCAACACTTTGTTGATGCACCTTTGGCCGCAATTACAGCCTCAAGTCCATTTGAATATGATACACACCCATCCTTGGCCAGTTTCAGCCATTCCTCTTTTGCAGCACCTCTCAAACTCCATCATGTTGGATGGGAAGCATCAGTGCACAGACATTTTAAGATCTCAATTGGAGTTTGGGCTCTGGCTGGGCCACTCAAGGACTTTCACAGAGTTGTCCTGAAGCCACTCCTTTGATATCTTGGCTGTGTGCTCAGGGTCGTTGTCCTGCTGAAAGATGAATCGTCACCCTTGTCTGAGTTCAAGAGCGCTCTGGGGCAAGTTTTCATCCAGGATTTCTATGTACATTGTTGCAGTCATCTTTCCCTCTATCCTGACTATTCTCCAAAATCCTGCAACCCAAAAAATTCCTACAGCATGATGCTGCCACCACCATGCTTCACTGTATTGATGGCATTGGTCTGGTGATGAGCAGTGCCTGGTTTCCTCCAAACGTGACGCCTGGTATTGACACCAAAGCGTTCAATCTTTATCTCATCAGACCAGAGAATTTTGTTTTCTCATGGTCCGAGAGTCCTTCAGGTGCCTTTTGTGCAGGTGCAAACTCCTGCCATGAGCCTTTTACTAAATAGTAGCTTCTGTCTGGCCACTCTACCAAACATGCCTGATTGGGGATTGCTGCAGAGATAGTTTCTCCTCTGCCCACAGTGGACCTCTTGAAGTCTTGGTCACCTCCCTGACTAAGGCCCTTCTTCCCCAATCGCTCAGCTCTAAGAAGAGTCCTGGTGATTTTGAACTTCTACTTACAGATGATGGAGGACACTGTGCTCATTGGGACCTTCAAAGCAGCGGACATTTTTCTGTAACCTGCTGCAGATTTTTACATTTACATATTTACACTTACAGCATTTATCAGTAGTTACAGGGACAGTCCCCCCTGGAGCAATTTAGGGTTAAGTGGCTTGCTCAGGGACACAATGGTAGTAAGTGGGATTTGAACCTGGGTCTTCTGGTTCATAGGAGAGTGTGTTCCCCACTAGGCTACCACCACCCATTAATAAATTTGCCAAAACCTAAGGTAGTTTATTTTTCACATTGTCATTACAGAGTGTTGGGTATAGAATTCTGAGGAAAAAAACAATTTAATCAATTTTGGACTAAAGCTGCAACGTAAAATGTGGGAAAAGTGAATACTTTTTGAATGCACTGTAGATTCGTTCTTACGGGAGGTGGTGTAGTTTTTACCTCCAGTTTGGTTTGGCTGTATGCCACAGCCAGGCGTTTCTACCTAATCATTAGAAGCTTTTCTTTCAGGTTGCTACCCAACAACTGCAGGTCTGCCTGGTGCAGGGAGTCCCCTGTGTTTTATCCATCAGCCCCTAGGACTGTGCAGTAAACCAAACAGGAAATGCACAAGAAACGGTAATATAGTTATTATAATGATAGTGATCTCTGCTGAATCACTCAGTGTAAATCAGGAAGTTCTAATTCTCCTGCTGCTCTGTTTGCCAACTTGAACACTTAAAAAAAAAATTCCGGTCTGGAGGAGTGGGAACAGAAGGTGGAGTGTGGGAATTAATAGCATTAATTGCTGTGGTGCTGTTCTTTGTGGAGTTCTTGGCCTTTACCTGCCATTTTAGAGCTGGAAAAAATAGATACCACAAGGCCACCCCAGAGGCATGCAGGCATCTTTCTGGACATATTAATTTTAGTAACATCACACACACATGAATATGCATGCTAATTTGTGGGAAACAGTCACAAGACAAGATATTATCATAATTTATTTTATTATTATGCTTTTTATGTTCATTTGAACAGACCATGAAGCTCTCTCTCTCAGTCATATTATCACTTGGTTGGAAACCTCTGTGGCTGAATATGTTTTTCTTTCATTAATATCTAAAATGCAGTGGCGGCTGCCATTAAGAAAAGAAATAAAAATAAAAAATGATGTGATTCAGGCTAATATTGCAGAATGCTCTGGCATGAAATGCACATTCACCAAAGAAAATTGCTTCAAATGATATCCATTATTTTCCCCACAATCTATAACAAGGTATGAGTAATTTGGGGTCCTTGAATTAAAAGGATTAGTAAAATAAACCTGTTTAGGATGTCCATGCCAATCTTGTGCCTTTTTATTACCTCCATATAAGAATCTGAACTTGCCTTTTCATAGTTATAATAATTTCTTAAATTCTTTTTTTTTCATATATATTTACTGTTGTAAACAATCACACAAATTATCCTTGAACTACATACATTTTTTTCATTTGCAGTGATGGGAATAACAGCGTTACTGAAAAAAAATAATTCAGTAACACGTAATCTAACCAATTACTGTTTACCAAATACATTGTTACGCCGTTACTGACAATAAAATGCAGCGGATTCCTATAATTAATCTGAGCAGCCACAGGAGCAGAAAAGCTTTTTTATTTTCTAATGTGATGGCAGAGACAACCGCAAAAGTGATGATGATTGGCCGAGGTTGATGGGTGGGTTATGTTTCCTTCTCTTCGTCTCACTCTTTAAAATAATAATAGCTAGTAGCTATTATGGGGTGGTAGTAGCCTAGTGGGTAACACACTCGTCTATGAACCAGAAGACCCAGGTTCAAATCCCACTTACTACCATTGTGTCCCTGAGCAAGACACTTAACCCTAAGTTGCTCCAGGGGGACTGTCCCTGTAACTACTGATTATAAGTCGCTCTGGATAAGGGCGTCTGATAAATGCCGCAAATGTAAATGTAAATGTAAATGTAAGTTGATAGCAGCACAAACCCAGGTGAGGCTAACGTGACTTCCGCTAACGAAGGAGAAGACAGAGGCACGCCATCCACATTTTTTACACATATTAACATTTTTGGTTACTTTCCCTGGTAACTAAGTTACTAACTCGTTTACTTTTTGAAAGAAGTAACTAATTACTTTTTGTGCCTAACACTGTTCATTTGTAACTAGACATTCCAGGCTTTTCAAGGGCCTTCCCCTCTTTAGGGGCCCTGAATAGCCTCCACTCATGTAAAGGGGTCACAAACCCACTAGAATTCAGTTCATTGCAAGCCATTTGACCTTTGTAACTGTTGTCGTCTGTGGATTAGAAGTTGCTCTGAATAGGAGGACCTGCTAAATAGGAAAATTTGCAAAAGAAAAAATATTATGGTGAGGTGAAGATCCCGTCAACCCCTATGGCCCAGGTCCATGAAGCTAATGGGAGAATGGACACGTACCCACACACGAGAAGATAAGATGTGGCAAGCATTCGTGATGGCAGATGAAGGATATATAAGATGTACACAACAGCACCAGATTGTCCGTGTCATGTGTCAAGGGCCCTGCTGTCCCAGCTGCGGTGCGACCTGATTCTGGGATCTGTGCGCCTCCATCCAGATCCAAGTTCCAGTGCACTGGCCATCCTGCCCCATTCCCAGGTATGTTTACAGTGTTGCTTCTGCTTGTATTGGTGTGTGTCCCTCCCCAGGCGTGCTGGTATAAAAGGTGAATTACAAGGACCCAAGCATTTCCAGATAGCACTGGCTAGGGCCAGAGTCCTAAAGATAATATAGGCAATCATGGTCGCTCTGGATAAGGGTGTCTGATAAATACAGTAAATGAAAATGTAAATGTAAATGTAGTGCTGTATGATTCATGACTCATCCGGGTTAATCAACCGGATCCATTAATCAACCAGATCCATTAAATGACTCATGAATCTGTGGTCTCCATTGAACCAAATCCTAACTACAGTCTAAATTGTAAACTCTGACACATAAATACATCCGATAATCATTAAAACATCAAATACTACCATAAAACATGCATAATGTACAGTTTCCGGCAATGCAACCGAATCAGAATCACTCAAGAGAGCTGGGTTAACACTACTAACCTGAGTCAGGGCGTATATCTGTTCACTTCCGAAAGCTGAAAACATGCAGGCGAGTCTGAATCACTCAAACGAGCAGTGATTCACTCTCAGCACAAGGCATTTTATCATACATTTATGATTCAAACACTTTAGTTGACTCACAGATGTCGATTTGGCAATACTGACTCAAGTGACGAATGCACCTGGATCAGTTTACTGAGTGAATCAGAGGGAGTCGGATCCTAAAAAGGATCAGATCTTCCTGGAGCGGTGCTGTACACAGATCAGGCAGCCACAGTCACCACTAGCACTACTTTTTAACAAAAAAATGTTATGCTGCCGCCAGAAAATCACCAAGCAACATCATTATGATATAATTAATTATGTTATTCACTGCATTAATTCAAATCGTCCACATCTGCATCACTGATGAAACATAAATAAGCAGTGCACTTCAAGAATTTATACAATAGGCTGATTCAGCTTTGCTGTAATGTCCTTAAAACAAGTGAAAATGAGGCTCAGTAGTGTTTGTGGCCTACATGTGCCTGTATGACCTCTCTACAACGCCTGGATATGCTCCTGATGAAGTGGTGGATGGTCTTCTGAGGGATCTCCTCCCAGACCTGGACTAAAGCATCCGCCAACTCCTGGACAGTCTGTGGTGCAACGTGGTGTTGTGAATTGGATTCAGGTAGAGGGAACAGGTATGGAGGAAAACAGTATTAGGAAGCCAACCACACCAGCTTATGGTCTCTTAAGTCTGAGGATCTCATCTTTGTACCTAATGGCTACCTCTGGCGAGCACATGGAGGGCTCTGCAGCCCCCCCAAAGCAATGCTACCCCACACCACTACTGACCCACTACCAAATCAGTCATGCTGGAGGATGTTGCAGGCAGCAGAACGTTCTGAAGATAAAGTTTCACTTCAATAAATTGAAAGTCAAGTGAAAGTGATTGTCATAGTGTAGCACAGCAAGCACAGCACATGGTGACAGAACGAAATATGTCCTCTGCATTTAACCATCACCCTTAGTGAGCAGTGGGCAGCAATGACAAGTGCCAGGGGGACTCCTGTGTCGGGACGGTACTTTGCTCAGTGGCACCTCAGTGGCGCCTTGGCAGTTCGGGACTCAGACTGGCAACCTTCCAATAACACGTTCGCTTTCTTACGTGCTAGACCACAACTGCCCCAATTTTGGGGGAATATGGGATGAAACTGCATGTGTGATGTTTCTATTTTTAGTTTCTGTTATCGGTGACAATATGTCGAACTGTGTGTCTATGAGTGTCCATTGCTATAAAACGTAAACATTAGAGCATAGTGCCATGGCCGCAAGCTGACTCCACCCTGACTTTCCACCTCGCTCTGCCTCTCTCATCCTCATTATCATTATGGCTCAAAGTGCATCAAGGCTGAATTTCTGAAAGAGATTTCAAATACTGTATAATTAAGACCACTAGTAAAAATAAACAATTCATGTCATGACCAATAAAATGCAGCCAGAATGAAGGTGTAAGTCGCTTTGGATAAAAGCGTCTGCCAAATAAAGTAAAGTAAAGGTGTATATGGTCCCAGTGATAAATGTATACCTATGCCTTCAGTGTAAACCTAATGTAAATCTGAAATTATTCCTAAAATTGCAACATAACATTATCCAAAAAAGGCAAACCGGTTTTACTGTGTTGAAAATTGTTAACTTTTTCAAAGTTATAGTTGCCCTTCTCCATGAAAACACAGGCAGTGGTCCAGACACAGCTGAATGGCCTGATAAAGCCCAACCAGCCACCCAGCTGCTGAATGTCTGGCAAGTAGAGGGGCAGTGCAACTTTCAGTGGGCATCCAAGCAGTCAATGAGAGCGAGGGTGACAAGGTCCGGCCCAAATCAACACTGAAACATGTGTCACTAGCAGCATGAGCTTGGCCAAAAGATGGCTGCTACATCTCTCCCTGCCAAGTAGAAATATGCTTATTAGGAGCAGATTTTTCCCAAACAAATCCAAGGTCCATGGCCCCTGCTTGAAGAAAAAAGTATTAGACTTCCAGCTTTCCATCTTAATTAAAGAGGTCTACATTAGTGTAATTATAAAACGCAACGTTGTTCAGATCTGTCACGGATCTGCCATGACCAAAGGACAGAAAGGGATCATGACACAATGGCACTGATCATCAACGCCACCTTTCTGACGTTAGTTTGAGATGTTGCCAAGAAACCACACTGTAAAGTGCCACAAAAATAGCCATGCCAACATGTGCTGTTTATATCATACGATTATATCAGCGCATCCATATTTGACTACCTGCCATACCGTACCAAACAACCGCAGCTGGTGTACACCACGACCCTTCAAGCAAAAGTGGCTGTAACGGCCACTGCATGTCATTCACAATTCATTAAAATATTATTAAGACGGTAATATGAACAAGGCTGTCAAGTTCATCCAGAGCAGCAGCAACCAGTAGTTTATTGTCTTGAGTCTAATTTCTGTTAAGCGACAGTGAAGTTATTTTCTATATTTTGCGTTGTGTGATTGAATTACAAATAAGGTTTTATTTGCTGTAATGAACCATTCACTCCAAACTTGCTCTGGAGGATCCTGCTGCACCGAACATCCGTGCAGGAATACAATTGTGGTATAACAGTCATTATTGCCATTTACTGAGTGTGTGTCCCCTTGTTCATTTTCTGGGAATTTAGTTGAAGTGGCCTCTTATTATCTGAAGCACTAATTGAACCCATTTTTCTTTCCTAAACCTGTCTCTGCATTCATTTTAAAGCAATATCTCATCGATGAACAACACCACTTAGTAGCAAACACTCATTCCAAAAGCTCCACCAAAACAGACACATCACACCACATCCGCATTACATCCATTGGCTCATACTCGAATTTAAATGGCATTAGTTGTTCACTTGCAGATTAATTGAAATGTGTATCTAGAATGTATTATTACATCAAATTGCAATTTTACATATTGCACATATTGTAACTTTACCAGCATGGAAGGGTGGAAAGGAATATAGTCGCTGGTTGTATTGCTTTAAATTTGTTACCTTTTTTAAAGAAAATAATCCGTGACTTAATTTGCAATTTTAGTATATTTTTCTCATAAAATTAACCCGGTTGTGTCAATACCAGGGTGAATATAACACTTACATTCAAATACACACACACACACACACACACACACACACACATCAGTGTAAAAAGAAATCTTCTTTTTCAGATATTTTGTAGAGCTGGGCATTATGTCCTTAAAATAAAATCACAATATTTTTGAGTTGTTTTTTTAAATAAATTTATCACAATATCAACTATATTATGTTTTGAAATGTGATGGCCAAGAAGGATTTCCTTATAAAAGCAGGCCAAATATTTTATTGTGCTCATACCAGATTCATGTAGTTACAAAATTGTGGTAAATACTGTCAAATCACTATATTTAAATTGGTGGCACATACAATTGGTGACAAATAACAACATTGCGAAATTGTCTTAGATGCATGGACTTTTAACGTCTTATTGTGAAATCTGTTTACAGCCATAGTGGTTTCCCTGATGAGAAATTACAGATCCACAGGAGGTGAAATAAGTCTGAGCGAGCCATGTTGAACAGAAAAAAAATGAATAGAGATATTTAAATGGATGTAACAGCTGTAGAGGGATGAATAACTTGTTAGCTCTGTGCATTTTAAGTCATTAAATCCCACACCTCCTCACCTACCCCTCATTTGCAAAGGGGACAGGATTGAGGTGCTAATTAATGTGATAAAGAGTTGAACAAATCTGATGGAAGCTCCGGATTTGGGTGGGAAAAAAATAATATTTTACATCTGTATTCTGAAACACTCAGAAAGGTGTTACTTTCATGTTTAATTAATTAAACATTCTCTTTAACTGTATCTTGACAAATACAAGACAATTAGAAATAAAGCAGAAATGTTTATGCTTAATTAATGGTCGATTTCAAGGGAAAACAGATTTGTTCTTAACTTTAACAATATGTTGCTTCACTTTTATCATCAGCAGTGAACATTAATGAAAAAAAAAACACATTAGTAGGTGTATGAGCTATGTATGGAAAAAAGTACTTGTAGGCTGAGTGCACATCTGCATATGTTATTACAAGTTACACTATTTTATCATTTTCAATGTTTCAGAAAAGGACAGATGATTGTTACTGTGCACACTGGACTTCACTGGAAAAGAAAGCTGACCCAACAGAAAGGGTAAAGGGCAGGTAAGACCCCAAACAAGGCAGTGCATGGTGTCAAAGTTATTAGGCAGCTGTTTGCCTATGGAGACCACGTGAACAAATCAGTGTTTAGTTTGATTAGTCGCTGCATTTTACTTAATATGTTGTATCTATCTCAGTTACTAAACACTTCTGTACAACAATCGAAACCACGCCCCCAGTGGACAGCATGAGTATAGCAGCATGTTCAGAACAGACAAGTTTTTTTTTTTAAGTCAAACCTGTATGAATACATATGAATATGTATGTCAGTCAGTATCATAAATGTAGTGCTCAAATATATCTCCCTAAAACAAAAAAAAATGTTCAAATAAGTAACACACTCATTTCACAACAAAAAAAAAAACAAAATTTTTTTCAAAGTGATATACTTCCACACACAATGCAAAATGGCTCAGTCAAATATTTGGTCACCTTTACAAAATCATGTTTTATTGTTTCAGTAATCCAGAGGTGGCTTATGTTATGGCATGTTGTATAGCTTTCTATGTTCATAGCTTTTCTGTTGTCAACAAAGCGTTTTCCATGTAAATAACATTTATCCTGTGAGACCCAACTAGTAATGCCGCACTGTTCTTAAGAAAAAGTTAATATGATGACAAAAGTCATTAAATACTACTAACTTGCACATCATTCTCTCCCCTCACTGATTTGTTAAATGATGCAATATAACATCTCATTTCCTCAACTATACAGCACAATGATTCATTTAGAGTGTTTTTTTTCTTATCCGCCACATCATAGAAAATCACACTTCCACTGAAAATGGGGGAAAAACAGACCACACACTAAAAACATCAGCACCATCTGAAGCAGGCCATGGTCTAATAATAAAAACACTCATGGCAATCAGACAAATTCACAGTATTGAGTTCTCAACAAGATGTCTGTGAAGGCACAAAATGCCTTTTGTGTTACAGCATTTCCTTCCATTGAAACTCTGCAAAATAATGATTCTCTCAGGAATTGAACTTGCAACGCTTTCAATTACCTTGCGTGAAAGTGAATGAATTCCAAAAATAATAGCATTACACTTTCAACATCTCCACAATGGAACCAACTTTCCTATCACATGTGAAAAGCATACACTAATGTGCGGCGTTGCTATCTCATCCGATTGCAAAACACAAGTGCTACCATAGCTGTAATGAATGTACAATATTGGAACAGGGCCCTTTTGGTCAAGCGGATTAGTTCTAATCATTCAGATTTTAAAACCTATATGTGTTTAATTTATGGACTTGGGACTCCTAATTGCATTTTAGACAGCACCCCCGCACTAAATGTATTCAGCATATAATCAGAAATGTGCAACTTTCCGTCTCTGCGCCATCGACAGAGGCTTTGGTGGAGCAGACGGCGAGTGAGGACAGAGCTGTGTGAAGTTTAATTGTGCTCGCAGCCACAACTGCAGTGACACTCTGGCATTCCCAGAGGTATAAAAATTTAAAATGAACTAAGTAAAAAAGAAAGTTCTTGTAAATAGAGGAACATGGAAGTTGCGTACCCAAGTGAAAGAGGGGAGTGTGAGGAGGAGGGGGGTGGCTGCCTCAATTCCCTGTAGATGGTTTATTATTCCATGCTAAAATGA